>NC_044568.1:69060183-69090511 GCF_007565055.1 Rhinopithecus roxellana | reverse complement strand
TGAGACAGAGTCACCCAGGATGGAGTGCATGATGTAATCTCAGCTCACTGCAACCTCCGCCTCCCAGGTTCAAGCGATTCTCCTGCCTCAGCCTCCCAAGCAGCTAGAATTACAGTCATGTGCCACCACACCCGGCTAATTTTTGTGTTTTTAGTGGAGACGGAGTTTGACCATGTTGGCCAGGCTGGTCTCAAACTCCTAACCTCAAGTGAGCCACCATGCCCAGCCAAGTTGATCCCAACTTTGGTTGAACTTCAAAGAGCCTCCATCAGTAACTTTCCAGAAGTTGCTGGTTACAGGCTGCCAAGATGTCTGTCTATTTGGTCCTCTCTAATCAACTGCTTCCTGGGGAGGATTCTGTTGTCACTGCTTTCATTTGGTTACAGTTTGTTTCACTCAGTTATAATTGCAACTCGCCAGGGAAAAAAAGGGCTGAGGTGGGAGGATGACTTGAGGCCAGGAGTTTGAGACCAGCCTGGGCAACATAGTGAGACGCCATCTCTTAAGAAAATTTATCTAGATGTCATGGTGCACGCCTGTAGTCCCAGCTACTTAGGAGGCTGAGGTGGGAAGATCACTTGAGCCAGCAGGTCAAGACTGCTGTGACCGTGATTGCACCACTGCACTCAGCTTGGGTGACTGAGTGAGAGTGTCTCAAAAAAACAAACAAGCATACATAAGTCTCCTAACAGAAGAACAAGTCACTAAGCATAAATTGACCAATGGGCAGACTGTCATGAGAGTCAGTAGTGTGAAAGGTCAACTCGAGAATCTGCTATGCCTTAATGACGGGTGGGGTAAAAGAGGAGAAAGCATTCAAGTCTTCCCGAGAAGGTTAAAGTCTAGTCACTTGGCAATGCCTGGTAAGAAACGCAGGAAACAATGAAAAACACTCCCACAACCCTGAGGTCAGAGATTCTCGATGTGGAGTATCAGATCGTCTGGTGAGCACAGGCAACTTCAAAATAAAGGCAAAGCAAAGTTTGCTCAGTTACATATCAGTGTAACTGTCAGTGTCCAAAAGTGTTCACAAGAGCAGCAGTAAAAGGATTTAATTACATGTTGATAGGAAAACAAGATTCTGAGAAGTGACCACTGTCAAATGTGAAACAAGAAACCCACAGCCTATAGGGCTGTTAGAACTGATCGATCAGCAGATAAAGCCAGAGTGGTTTTACATCAACATTGTGATCACAGGCTATCATCAGAGAGCCTAAAACCAAACCCCAAGGGGAAGGAGAGAAAGAAAAGCAAGAATTTTCTTTTTTTTTGAGACGAAGTCTAGCTCTGTCGCCCAGGCTGGAGTGCAGTGGCACAATTTTGGCTCACTGCAACCTCCGCTTCCCGGGTTCAAGTGATTCTTCTGTCTCAGCCTCCTGAGTAGTTGGTACTACAGGCATGCGCCACCATGCCCGTCTAATTTTTGTTATTTTTTTTTAGTAGAGATGGGGTTTCACTATGTTGACCAGGCTGGTCTTGAACTCCGGACCTCGTGATCCACGCAGGACCCTCCCTGGCCTCCCAAAGTTCTGGGATGACAGGCCATGGAGCCACTGCGCGCAGCCAAGAAATTTTCATTTTTTAAATTAGGCAGACTTTAAGAGAAGTATTGCTTTATGGAAAAAAACACACATGCATCACTATATTCCCAAAAAAATCACGTAAAAAGAGAAATGGTTCACTTGTGCTTTTCATTATAAGTAAATTTTAGCAAAAAACAAAGCTATCCACAGATTGATCTCTAGGCCGGGTGTAGTGGCTCATGCCTGTAATCCCAGCACTTTGGGGAGGCCAAGGCCGGAGGATCACTTGCAGCCAAGAGTTTGAGACCAGCCTGGCCAACATGGTGAAACCCCATCTCTACTAAAAATACAAAATTAGCTGGACTTGGTGATGCGTACCTGTAATCCCAGCTACTTGGGAGGCTGAGGCAGGAGAATCACTTGAACCCAGGAGGCGGAGGTTGAGGTGAGCCTAGGACCGCACAACTGCACTCCAGCCTGTCAATAGAGTGAGACTCCATCTCAAAAAAAAAAAAAAAAAAAAAATAGTGAAACTCACCATGTTTCTGGAAACAAGGGAAGTTGCATCAGTAATCTGGGCTGAGAGTGAGCCAGGAGAGAGCCAAAGAGTGGGGAACTCCCAATTCCATGTGTAAACTCACGCAAGCCTCTGGAAAATATGTGTATGTGGGACAAACTAGAAGCAGTTTAGAAACAAGTCAGAAACATTAACTACTATTTTATTTTATTTATTTATTTATTTATTTATTTATTTATTTATTTATTTATTTATTTTGAGAAAGAGTCTCGTTCTGTTGTCGCCCAGGCTGGAGTGCAGTAGCGCGATCTCCGCTCACTGCAAGCTCCGCCTCCCGGGTTCATGCCGTTCTCCTGGCTCAGCCTCCCGGGTAGCTGGGGACTACAGGCGCGAGCCACCACACCCAGCTAGGCTACTTTTTTTGTATTTTTAGTAGAGACGGGGTTTCACCGTGTTAGCCAGGATGGTCTTGATCTCCTGACCTCGTGATCCTCCCGCTTCGGCCTCCCAAAGTGCTGCGATTACAGGCGTGAGTAGCCACGCCCGGCCCTTTTTTTTTATTTTTTTTGAGACGGAGTCTTGCTCTGTCACCCAGGCTGGAGTGCAGTGTTGCGATCTCCGCCTCCCCAATTCAAGCAATTCTCCTGCCTCAGCCTCACCACGCCTGGCTAATTTTTGCATTTTTAGTAGAGATGGGGTTTCACCATATTGGCCAGGATAGTCTGAACTCCTGACCTCATGATCCGCCCGCCTCTGCCTCCCAAGTACTGGGATTACAGGTGTGAGCTGTCGCACCAGGCCAACAGTAACTACTATTTAAAGAACCGAATTGTGACCAGGCATGGCAGCTCATGCCTGTAATCTCAGCACTTTGGGAGGCCGAGGCGGGCGGATCACTTGAGGTCATGAATTCGAGACCAGACTGGCCAATATGGTGAACTCCTGTCTCTACGAAAAATACAAAAATTAGCCTGGCATGGTGGTGGGCACCTGTAGTCCCAGCTACTCTGTAGGCTGAGGCAAGAGAATCGCTTAAACCCAGAAGTCAGAAGTTACAGTGAGCTGAGATTGCGCCACTACACTCCAGCCTGGACGACAGAGCCAGACTCTGTCCTCAAAAAAAAAAAAAAGGCGGGGGGGGGGAAGAACCGAATTGTAACAGTCACTGCAGATGCAAGCGTTATTACATTCTGCAACTTGAATGTAACAGAGTTCATTGCCAACTAAAACCAAAACATCAACATTCTTCAGAGTGGTATTACAGAATTTAGAATTTACACATATAGCATTCACAATGTCCAGGATACAATCTGTAATGCTTCACAGATGAACAGCCAGGACAATATTACCCACTCTCAAGGGAGAAGCCAGTAGCAGATGCCAACCCTAAGATGACCCAAATACTGGAATTATCAAAGACTTTAGAGTAGCTCTTCTATGTTTCGTGATATAAAGGGAAATATGCTTTTAATGAATAAAAAGCCTAGGAAATTTCAGCAGAGAAGTAGAAAGGAAGACTAACAAGATAATATCTGGGCCCGGTGTGGTGGCTCACACCTTTAATCCCAGCACTTTGGGAGGCCAAGGTGGGTGGATCACCTTAGGTCAGGAGTTCAAGACCAGCCTGACCAACACGATGAAACCCCATCTCAACTAAAAATACAAAAAAATTAGCTGGGTGCCTGTACTCCCAGCTACTTCAGGAGGCTGAGCCAGGAGAATCACTTGAACCTGGGAGGCAGAGGTTGCAGTGAGCTGAGATAGCACCATTGCACTCCAGCCTGGGCAACAAGAGAGAAACTCTGTCTTGAAAAAAAAAAAAACAGGCTGGGCACAGTAGCTTATGCCTGTAATCCTAGCACTCTGGGAGGACAAGGCAGGTGGATCACGAGGTCAAGAGATCAAGACCATCCTGGCCAACATGGTGAAACCCCATCTCTAGTAAAAACAATTAGCCAGGTGTGGTGGCACGCACCTGTAGTACCAGCTACTTGGGAGGCTGAGGCAGGAGAATCACTTGAACCCAAGAGGGGGAGGTTGCAGTGAGCCGAGATCGTGCCACTGCACCCTAGCCTGGGCAACAAGAGTGAGACTCTGTCTCAAAATAAGAGTAATCACTAGATGAGTGTCTTATTCTATTTGAGCTGCTATAACAAAATAACTGAAATTGGGTAATGCATAAATAATAGAAATTTATTTCTCACAGTTCTGAAGACTGGGAAGTCTAAGATCAAGGCAGGTTTGGTGTCTGCTAGGGGCTGCTCTCTGTTTCTGAGACGGTGTCTTTTTGCTGTATCCTCCAGAAGGAATGAGTGCTATGTCCTCATATGGTGGAAGAGCAGAAGAGAATGAGCCCACTCCTGCAAGATCTTTTCTTTTTTTTTTTTTTTTGAGACGGAGTCTCGCTCTGTTGCCCAGGCTGGAGTGCAGTGGCACAATCTTGGCTCACTGCAAGCTCCACCTCCCGAGTTCACGCCATTCTCCTGCCTCAGCCTCCCGAGTAGCTGGGACTACAGGCGCCCGCCACTATGCCCGGCTAATTTTTTGTATTTTTAGTAGAGATGGGGTTTCACCATGTTAACCAGGATGGTCTCGATCTCCTGACCTTATGATCCACCCACCCTCAGCCTCCCAAAGTTCTGGGATTACAGGCGTGAGCCACGGTGCCCAGCCCCTGAAAGATCTTTTATTAAGGACCCTAACCCCATCCATGAGGGCTCCAACCTTATGACTTAATTGCCTACTAAAGGCCCCAGTTCTTAACACCATCACATTGGCCATTAGGTATCAATGCACGAATTTTGGGGGACACATTAAAACCAGAGCAGTGAGCTTACTAGTAAAATAGAATTGAAAAGGAGTCAGTGAAAAAAGAAAAATAGAAAAAAATTTTTAAAAACGAAAGAATCAGTGAAGATGAAGTTGGATAACAGAAATAATCAAATCTGAAGGAGAGAAAAAAATTGATAGAGAGGGAAACATGGAAGAAAAATATTTAAAGAAATAATAACTGAAAACATCCCAACTTCAGTAAATAAGTTTACAGATTAAAGCTCAGTAAGGTCAGGGGCAGTGACTCATGCCTGTAATCCTAGCACTTTGAGAGGCCGAGGCAGGCAGGTCACTTGAGGTCAGAAGTTCAAGACCAGCCTGGTCAACATGGTGAAACCCCATCTCTACTAAGAATACAAAAATTAGCCATAAAAAAATGGTGGTGCACGCCTGTAGTCCCAACTACTCTGGAGTCCAAGGCATGAGAATCTCTTGAACCCAGGAGGTGGAGGTTGCAATGAGCCAAGATCGCACCACTGCACTGCAGCCTGAGGGATAGAGTGAGACTCCATCTCATAAATAAATAAATACACTCAATACGCCCCAAACAAAATAAATTTGAAGAGAACTATGCCTAAGCACCTCATGAGCAAACTATTGAAAATGCAAAATAGTCTAGGTGCAGTGGCTCACACACCTGTAACCCCAGCACTTTGGGAGACTGAGGTGGGTGGATCACCTGAGCTCAGGAGTTCAAGACCATCCTGGCCAAGATGGTGATACCCCGTCTCTACTAAAAATACAAAAATTAGCCAGGTGTGTGGCAGGTGCCTGTAATCCTACTACTAGGAAGGCTGAGGCCAGAGAATTGCTTGAACCTGGGAGGCAGAGGTTACAGTGAGCCAAGATCGTGCCACTGCAATGCAGCCTGGGTGGCAGAGTGGAACTCTATCTCAAAAGGAAAAAAAAAATGAGAAAATCTTGAAAACAGAGAAGACAAATTTCAGACAAACAAAGATTTGAATGACTTAGACTTATCATCAGAAATCATAGAAACCAGAAGAACTTCATTAGGGGTTGAAAGAAAATAACTGTCGGCCGGGCACGGTGGCTCAAGCCTGTAATCCCAGCACTTTGGGAGGCCGAGGCAGGCGGATCACGAGGTCAGGAGATCGAGACCATCCTGGCTAACACGGTGAAACCCCGTCTCTACTAAAAAAAAAAAAAATACAAAAACTAGCCGGGCGAGGTGGCGGGCGCCTGTAGTCCCAGCTACTCGGGAGGCTGAGGCAGGAGAATGGCGTAAACCCGGGAGGCGGAGTTTGCAGTGAGCTGAGATCTGGCCACTGCACTCCAGCCTGGGTGACAGAGCGAGACGCCTTCTCAAAAAAAAAAAAAAAAGAAAGAAAATAACTGTCAACCCAAAATTCTATATCCACCAAATATATCATTCAAGAATGAAGGTGAAATTAAGACATTTCAGTTAAAGGAAAACTAACAGAAATGTAATTATAGGCCGGGCGCGGTGGCTCAAGCCTGTAATCCCAGCACTTTGGGAGGCCGAGACGGGTGGATCACGAGGTCAGGAGATCGAGACCATCCTGGCTAACACCGTGAAACCCCGTCTCTACTAAAAAATACAAAAAACTAGCCGGGCGAGGTGGCGGGCGCCTGTAGTCCCAGCTACTCGGGAGGCTGAGGCAGGAGAATGGCGTAAACCCGGGAGGCGGAGCTTGCAGTGAGCTGAGATCCGGCCACTGCACTCCAGCCTGGGCGATAGAGCGAGACTCCGTCTCAAAAAAAAAAAAAAAAAAAAAAAAAAAAAGAATGTAATTATAGTATGTGGTATGCCTCAAGTAGTGATATTTGCATAATTGAAACAGTGTAAACAATGAATATTGATTTAACCCCAGAAGGGAAAAAGAGTCAAATTTAAAGGATGAGTGGCAAGAGGGGCGATGAGTGTATGTGTGGTCTGAAAGCAAAATCATCTTCCTAGTCATTAGAGAATATCTGAAACCTGAAAACCAGTAAAATAACAGTATGAGCATGAATTAATAGTTAATTACCATAAGAGCTCTAAGAGTTGAGAGTTATTACTCCTGGGGATTGAGAATTGCAAGGGTGTGGTGAGTCAGGGAGCTGCTGTTCATCATTATAAGCTTTATAGTATTACTTCAAACTAGTGTCTATATATGTGATAAAAATTAAATTCTAGTGACCGGGCGCAGTGGCTCACGCCTGTAATCCCAGCACTTTGGGAGGCTGAGGTGGGTGGGTCCCGAGGTCAGGAGATCGAGACCATTCTGGCTAACACAGTGAAACCCCATCTCTACTAAAACTACAAAAAATTAGCCAGGCGTGGTGGCATGCACCTGTAGTCCCAGCTACTCAGGAAACTGAGGCACAAGATTGCTTGAACCTGGAAGGCGGAGGTTGTGGTGAGCCGAGATTACGCCACTGCACTCCAGCCTGGGTGACAGAGACTCTGTTGCAAAAAAAATAATAAAAATAAATTCTTTTTTTTTTTTTTTTTTTTTTTTTTTTTTGAGACAGAGTCTGGCTCTGTCGGCCAGGTGGGAGTGCAGTGGCCGGGTCTCAGCTCACTGCAAGCTCCGCCTCCCGGGTTTACACCATTCTCCTGCCTCAGCCTCCGAAGTAACTGGGACTACAGGCGCCCGCCACCTCGCCCGGCTAGTTTTTTTTTTTGTATTTTTAGTAGAGACGGGGTTTCACCGTGTTAGCCAGGATGGTCTCGATCTGCTGACCTCGTGATCCGCCCGTCTCGGCCTCCCAAAGTGCTGGGATTACAGGCTTGAGCCACCGCGCCCGGCCAATAAAATAAATTCTAAAAATTAGTCACGATAAGGTAGTGCCTTTAAGAAAAATACTAAGCTGGTCCTATATGAGTCAGCAGCCTTGTTGGGTTGGATGGTCAGATGGGAGAACTGAGTTGCCCAAGGCTGGGCTGCTTCTCTGGAGAACCCATGTCATGGTTTCTCTCTGTGTCCCCATCCAAATCTCATCTCTAATTGTAATCCCCAGGTGTCGAGGGAGGGACCTGTAAGGAAGGGAAAGGAAATCATTGGATCATTTCCCCCATGCTTTTCTTGTGATGTGAGTGAGTTCTCACAAGATCTGATGGTTTCATAAAGCACTTTTCCCTGCTCTTGCTCTTGCCGTCTTTTGCCTGCCACCATGTAAGACATGCCTGCTTCCCCTTCCATCATGATTGTAAGTTTCCTGAGGCCTCCCCAGCCATGCGGAACTGTGAGTCAACTAAACCTCTTTCATTTGTAAACTGGTGCTAAGGGATTCTGGGGCTGGAGGTTGCAGAAGGCTGCAGGCGGCACCCTGTCTGCCTCTCGTGTTCTCTTGGCTCCTGACTGGATGAGTAGTTGCAGCTGGAGATCTGGAAGCCTGCCTGGAGGAGGAAACCATGGCCTGGCTAGGCAAACAGGATTTCACATCTGGGATGAGGTGTTGTACCAGGTCATATGAAGAGAGTCTGTGCCTTATTTTATTTCCTGAAGAATACCGTTAACCCTTACTCCAAAGAGGATGGGGATCAGGCATTTATAAAGCATTTTGAGAAGAAAAAGTGGAGCCTGGAACAAGCAGTGTGTTGTGAGGCCCAGAGCTCTGGCACTAAGTGGACCTGGAGAGGAAAGCCAGGTCTGCTTTTCCTCGCTTGCTGACACTAGAATTTCTCCCTCCCATGATTCCACTAAGCTTTGGCTTAAAAGCTGCCAGGTAGTGGCTGGGTGCAGTGGCTCATGCCTATAATCCTAGCACTTTCGGAGAATGGCTTGAAGCCAGGAGCTCAAGACTAGCCTGAGCAACATAGTGAGACCGTGTCTCTACAAAAAATGAAAAGGGGCCAGGCACGGTGGCTCATGCCTGTAATTCCAGCACTTTGGGAGGCCGAGGCCAGTGGATCACCTGAGGTCAGGAGTTCGAGACCAGCCTGGCCAATATGGTGAAACCCTGTCTCTACTAAAAAAATACAAAAATTAGCCAGGTGTGGCGGTGCATGCCTGTAATCCCAGCTACTCGGAGGGGTTAAGGCAGGAGAAACACATGAACCTGGGAGGCAGAGGTTGCAATGAGTCGAGATTGTGCCAGTGCACTCCAGCCTGGGCGAAAGAATGAGACTGTCTAAAAAAAAAGAAAAGAAATTAGCCAGGTGTGGTGGTGCATACCTGTAGTATCAGCTACTCAAGAGGCTAGGGTGGGAGTGAGGCAGGATAGGTAGTTAAGGAAATGACCATGTCCTGGGAATGCAGCAAGCGTGGTGACTGTACAATCAACACAATAAGCCTCAGCATTTGCATTGTAATAGAGCTCATTCAAGCAAAGCTGGCTTCAGTAGGCGATTGCCCCTGTAGAGAGCATGCACATTTTGCTTTTACCTGTCCTCAAACCGACACATTGCTCGTTTTAATAATAAAATACACAGACCTGGGTGGAGATTTAAGATGCTAAAGAGGCCAGGCACGGTGGCTCACACCTGTAATCCCAGCACTTTGGGAGGCCGAGGAGGGCAGGCCACTTGAGGTTGGAGTTCGAGACCAGCCTGGCCAATATGGTGAAACCCCGTCTCTGCTAGAAGTACAAAAATTAGCCAGGGGTGGTAGCATGTGATTGTAATCCCAGCTACTCGGGAGGCTGAGGCAGGAGAATTGCTTGAACTTGGGAAGTAGAGGTTGCAGTGAGCCGAGATTGCACTACTGCACTCCAGCCTGGGTGACAGAGTATAAGACTCCGTCTCAAAATAAATAAATAAATAAATAAATAAATAAATAAATAAATAGAAATAAAAGATGCTAAAGAGACTTGCAATGTATAAACAAGCATGTACAACTACTGCACATGTGCACCAAGAAGACCACCCAGAATTTGCCTACTAGTAACACTTCTTCCTACCCACTTAAGAATAATCATGAGCAGCCGGGCGCGGTGGCTCAAGCCTGTAATCCCAGCACTTTGGGAGGCCGAGACGGGCGGATCACGAGGTCAGGAGATCGAGACCATCCTGGCTAACACGGTGAAACCCCGTCTCTAAAAACTAGCCGGGCGAGGTGGCGGGCGCCTGTAGTCCCAGCTACTCGGGAGGCTGAGGCAGGAGAATGGCGTAAACCCGGGAGGCGGAGCTTGCAGTGAGCTGAGATCCAGCCACTGCACTCCAGCCTAGGCGACAGAGCGAGACTCCGTCTCAAAAAAAAAAAAAAAAAAAAAGAATAATGAAAGACTCCCAGAAAGGAAGCCTCCCTAGCACCAGTCTTTGCTGTCTCATCCTTACGAATGCTCTCTCTCAGGGCACTGTCTATTCTGTACTTAACTTTTTTTCTTTTTCTTTTTTTTTTTTTTTTTTTTGACATCCAGTGGCTTCTAGATATAAGAGAAGTTCCTGGCTGGGTGCGGCGGCTCACACCTACAAACCCAGCACTTTGGGAGGCCGATGTGGAAAGATCATGAGGTCAGGAGTTCGAGACCATCCTGACCAACATGGTGAAACCCCTTCTCTACTAAAAATACAAAAATTAGCTGGGCGTGGTGGCATGCGCCTGTAGTCCCAGCTACTCGGGAGGCTGAGGCAGGAGAATCGCTTGAACCCGGGAGGCAGAGGTTGCAGAGAGCCAATATCACACCACTGCACTCTGGCTTGGGCAACAGAGTGAGACTTCCTCTCAAAAAAAAAAAAAAAAAAAAAGAGAGAGAAATTCCTGGAGAATTCTTTTTTGAAAACTTAAATTTGGCCGGGCGCGGTGGCTCAAGCCTGTAATCCCAGCACTTTGGGAGGCCGAGACGGGCGGATCATGAGGTCAGGAGATCGAGACCATCTTGGTGAATACGTCTCTACTAAAAAAATACAAAAAACTAGCCGGGCGAGGTGGCGGGCGCCTGTAGTCCCAGCTACTCGGGAGGCTGAGGCAGGAGAATGGCGGGAACCCGGGAGGCGGAGCTTGCAGTGAGCTGAGATCCGGCCACTGCGCTCCAGCCTGGGTGACAGAGCGAGACTCCGTCTCAAAAAAAAAAAAAAACAAACTTAAATTTGGCCAGGTACAGTGGCTCACACCTGCAATCCCAGTACTTTGGGAGGCTGAAGTAGGTGGATCACATGAGGCCAGGAGTTTGAAACCAGCCTTACCAACATGGTGAAAAAATACAAAAAAAACCATCTCTACTAAAATACAAAAATTACCTGGGCTAGGTGGTGCACGCCTGTACTCCTCACTATTGGGAGGCTGAGATATGAGAATTGCTTGAGCCTGGGAGGTGGAAGTTGCAGTGGGCAAAGATTGTGCCACTGCACTCCAGACTGGGTGACAGAGCAAGACTCTGTCTCAAAAAAAAAAAAACTTTTATTTTTAGAGACAGGGTCTTGCTCTGTTACCCAGGCTGGAGCACAGTGGTGTAATCATAGCTTACTGTAACTTCTAATTCCCAGGTTCAAGTAATCCTCCTGCCTCAGCCTCCTGAGTAGCACCTGCACCACTATACCGACTTGTTCTTTTTTTTTTTTTTTTTTGACATGGAGTCTCACTCTGTCGCCCAGGCTGGAGTGCAGTGGTGCAATCTTGGCTCACTGCAAGCTCCACCTCCTGGGTTCACACCATTCTCCTGCCTCAGCCTCCCAAGTAGCTGGGAATACAGGCGCCCGCCACCGCACCTGGCTAATTTTTTGTATTTTTAGTAGAGAAGGAGTTTCACTGTGTTAGCCAGGATGGTCTCGATCTCCCGACATGATCCTCCCACCTTGGCCTTTCAAAGTGTTGGGATTACAGGCATGAGCCACCACACCCAGCCCTATTCTTTTTTTATTTTGTAGACATGGGGTCTCACTATGTTGCCCAGTCTGGTCTCAAACTCTTGGCTTCAAGTTATCCTCCCACCTCATCCTCCCAAAGTGCTGGGATTACAGGTATGAGTCACCACACCCGGCCCTGGGGAAAATTCTTTAGAAATACTGAGTCTATCCTCCAGCCCTGCTGCTCTCAATTTACTCAGTGGGTATTATTTCAGATTTCCCCCATGATCCTAATGTACCAGTCTCTACATTACTTTGCTCTTACTTGAATAGGTCACTATTTCATGCATTAAAGACTTGGATGGGAGTCCTAATTTTTATTTTCTGCAACTTGAGAATGTACTTTTCTAAGCCTCACTTTCCTCCCTGGTGAAGCAGGAATTTTCTCATGTCCACAGTTTCAGGGACGTTTCAATGAGACAACACAGTTAGGGCATTTGCCACAGTGCCTGGCAAGGCAGCTGGTTTTACTATTACTCTGTCTTATATGGACTCTGTGAAATAGATCCAGCATAGGACTGAGTCCATCACAGCTGATTTACTGCAGAAATGCACTTTGACTTGTGGATGGAAGATGGTGTACTGATTGTGCTGGGCGCAGTGGCTCACTCCTGTAATCTCAGCACTTTGGGAGGCCGAGGCGGGCGGATCACGAAGTCAGGAGATCGAGACCATCCTGGCTAACACAGTGAAACCCCATCTGTATTAAAAATACAAAAAATTAGCCAGGCGTGGTGGCGGGCGCCTGTAGTCCCAGCTACTCCGGAGGCTGAGGCAGGAGAATGGTGTGAACCCAGGAGGCGGAGCTTGCAGTGAGCCGAGATCGCGCCACTGCACTCCAGCCTGGGCAACAAAGCGAGACTCTGTCTCAAAAAAAAAAAAAAAAAAAAAAAAAAAGTACTGATTGCTACTCACAACATTCTTCTCTTCCCATGGCGTGAATGAGAACATATGCACATCCCTGCTTTCCACACAAACACAGGCTCTCAAGCACACGAGAAGCACGCCAGGTGTCAGGACCTTTCTATGAAGTCGGTTGTAGGCAGATGTCCAGTCTAGTGACGGCAACAAGAACTTCAGAGGGAGAAGGGAGGCCTTCCCCACAGCCATGCGGGTGCTGCAGGGAGGTAAGATAAATGCCTGCATCTTAACGACCTCAGATCCAAATTCATTCTTACACTGTGGTAACACAGGTATGTCAAATGTTTGTCTGTACACTGTTTATCCTGTGTGGCAGCAAATACATTTACCAAGTCACTGCAGATGAAGATTTCACAAGAGGAGTTGACAAGCATAGTTTAAAACGTCTGTTTAGGGCAGGACATGGTGGCTCATGCCTCTAATCCCAGCACATTGGGAGGCCAAGGCAGGTGGATCTCTTGATCTCAGGAGTTCAATGTCAGCCAGAGAAACATAGCGAAACCCCATCTCTACCAAAAAATACAAAAGTAAGTTGGGGGTGGTGGCACACACCTGAGGTCTCAGCTACTCAGGAGGCTGAGGTGAGAGAATCGCTAGAGCCCAGGAAGTTGAGGCTGCAGTGAGCTGTGACTGCACCACTGCACTCCAGCCTGGATGAGAGTGAGACCCAATCTCAAAAAATAAAAATAGTCTGGACGTGGTGGCTCATGCCTGTAATCCCAGCACTTTGGGAGGCCGAGGCAGGCGGATCACAAGGTCAGGAGTTTGAGACCAGCCTGGCCAACGTAGTGAAACTCTGTCTCTACTAAAAATACAAAAATTAGCCGGGCGTGGTGGCACGTGCCTGTAGTCCCAGCTACTGAGGAGGCTGAGGTAGGAGAATTGCTTGAACCTGGGAGGCGGAGGCTGCAGTGAACCGAGACTGCACCATCGCACTCCAGCCTGGGCGACAGAGTGAGACTCCATCTAAAAAATAATAATAAAATAAAAATACTCAACCCCCTTGCATCAGTGATTGTAAGAACCTACTAAGGATAAGACCCATCACTGACAATGAAAGGGGACTTAGGACTTATTTACTTTTTTTTTTTTGAGACAGTCTCGCGCTGTCACCCAGGCTAGAGTGCAGTGGCACAATCTTGGCTCACTGCAACCTTCGCCTCCTGGGTTCAAGCAATTCTCCTGTCTCAGCCTCCCAAGTAGCTGGGATTATAGGCATGTGCCACCACGCCCAGCTAATTTTTGTATCTTTAGTAGAGATGGGGTTTCACCATATTGATCAGTCTGGTCTCAAACTTCTGACCTCAGGTGATCCACCTGCCTTGGCTTCCCAAAGTGCTGGAATTACAGGCGTGAGCCACAGCACCCAGCCAGACTTAGCATTTTGAAGTGGAGGCCGATCATGGTGATGGAGAAGGAAATCAAGGACAGATCTATACCATGTTTGCTACTTACTGCATGTAAACAGAATGAAATCAACACATTAAGTATTTAACTTCATTTCATCCACCATCTCCTGCAGACAAGCAGGTTTCTCCCAAATTCATGTGCCTGGAAATGGCTTGAACCAAATGGTTCATGAGGGAAACCTATGATATTTTTCATGAAATTGCCACATCTGGGCATCAGGAAAGGCTTCCCAGAGAATGTCTCAAATCGGTCAGGATTTTCTCCTTTTTTAGACAGGTAGGTGTCCCCAAGCATTCAATCCTAGCTAAAATATGGACGTATTTATCTAGCACAGGAGCCTATGGCATAGTTTCAGTCTGCTGTCTGGCAGACCTCATCTGGGTTGTCTTTGTATGAGTTGACTGGCCAGTAAATGGGGTATAAACTATGTAGGCTGTGGCCTGGCCTTGTGACAGAGGGGTCCCTGGAACTCGACTGCCACTCCCTAAGAGCAGAAACCCCGTCTTTCTTGTACACTGCTGGATCCTATCATCCTGCACACTGCCGGGCTATACTGGTGGCCAGCAATAAAACACAAGATTGGGGCAGGCACAGTGGCTCACGCCTGTAATCCCAGGACTTTGGGAGGCTGAGATGGAAGGATCACTTGAGGCCAGGAGTTCAGGACCAGCCTGGGCAACATAGTGAGTCTATCTCTACAAAAAAAAAAAAAAAAAAAAAAGATTTAGAAAATTAATAAAACACAAGATGATTGGTTTGTGTGGTGAGACAGTATTGAATCCAACAAACGGAAACTGAATAGTGTGGTCCAAGATGCAATGGTAACTGCACCATGAACCCCTTATCCATATCATATTTAGTGGATGAGGTGCCAGGCACTGTTCTGGATGCTGAGAATAAAGCTGTGCATAAGACTAAGGTTCTGTCGACAGAGACCCTGTTACACCAGTGGAAAAGACAGTCATCAAACTATGTCCTTGAGACAGTGATGAGTTCTAGAAGGAAAGAAAAGACTGATGTGACAGTGAGGAAGGGGTGAGTGGAGACTTCTCTGAGGCTTCAGTGATTCCTCTTCCTCTGAGCTGAGACAGCTGAGAAGCTGCGAGGGTAAGATAGGGCCGGGAACTCAGGTCCGTTAGTCCGTCCTCCGAGGTGGGGCGGGACAGCAGAATGGATTTCCGATCTGCTCAGGGAGAGCCTCGCCCAAGAAAACCCGGAGCCTCTTCCAAGAGCCGCGCTCCCACGGGGGTGAGAGAAGCGTTTTCCCCCGAGACTGCTTGTGGCTTAGGACTGGGGACCCACTGGATTTGGAGTAAGCCCTGGCACAGGCCTCGAGGGAAGAAAGAACTCCCGCGCTTCCCACCCTCCACAGGGCCTGCGATCATCTCAGACGTTCCGGTTCCACGTGCAGAAACCCCGCCGGTCCACGGCCCGGGTTCCAAAACGGCCCTAAGAGTCAAAGTTTCCACAGCTCGCCTCTGAGGCTGGCAAAGAGGCCCTGGAGGCGGTGCCTCCCGAGACCCAAACAAGCTCACGTGGCAGGGGCGGGGCTCCGCGAGGGCGTCACGGCGCGCTCGTGCGCGGCTGAGGTCACGCGCCAGCCGTACCCTTGCCCAGGGGCCGTAAAGCGCGGAAGGTCGCGGTCTCGGCTTCCCCGGAACTTTTTGCTCGCTTCGCCCCGCCCCCTTTCCATCCCTGAACCCCGCTTTCCGGCCCGCGGCGACCCCCGGCAACCGTTGTGGCTGCCGCATTGCTCCCGTCGGGCTGTAGCTGAGCGCGGAGCCCGTCGGGGCGCGTGAGGTAAGGACATAGTTGCGGGGCTACTCTGGCCTCCCCGTCCGCGTGGGCCTGAGCGCCCCGGGACCCCTGGGTTCCCCTCTTTCTCCTTTGGTTTCGCCCGGGGGTGGTCCCCGCAAGCCCCCGCTTCCAGTCGGTTCCGCCTGGCCTCGCGAAGGCGCGTCCAGGCGCCAGTACTCTGTCCCCGGAAGGTTGTCTGCTCGTGCCCTGGCTCGTGTCCTCGGCTACCTCTGGG
The DNA here is from genome assembly GCF_007565055.1 of Rhinopithecus roxellana. Classification (NCBI taxonomy): domain Eukaryota; kingdom Metazoa; phylum Chordata; class Mammalia; order Primates; family Cercopithecidae; genus Rhinopithecus; species Rhinopithecus roxellana. The sequence goes on along the minus strand of NC_044568.1, from coordinate 69,074,525 downwards.
CCTGCGCACCGCTCCTTAAGGCGCCTGCACCTCAGTCCCGATGCCAGGGCGGGCGGGGTGACCTCGGGCTCCCCACTCTCAGGCTTGCACACCCCTGCGGCTCAGAGGCAACTCCAGCTCGCCTAGCCCGGTCGCATCCCTGCAGGTGGAACTGTTTTCCCGCGTTGAGACGTGCGGTCCGCTTGTGCTTTATAACTAGTAAGACTGCTGCAGAGTCCGGAGGAAGAAGTCACCTAGAAAAGCCTGGGCCAGGGCAGTGAGCTTCCTTCTTAATGTTTGACCTTTGGGGGCCGATGTGTGATACCTCGGATTTGAAACAAGAATTTCCAAGCCCGTTTCTCGCATGCATATAAACATGATGTACGGGGTTGGGGGCTGGTGGTGGAGGAGGAGCCAGCCCGACGGGTATGCTTTTCCAGTGGCAGGGACTTGTGTTCATTTCTTTTTTCTTTTTTTCTGAGACGGAGTCTCTGTCGCCCAGGCTGGAGTGCAGTGGCGCGATCTCGGCTCACTGCAACCTCCGCCTCCTGGGTTCAAGCATTTCTCCTGCCTCAGCCTCCCAAGTAGCTGGAATTACAGGTGCACGCCACCTCGTCCGGCTAATGTTTGTATTTTTAGTACAGACGGGGTTTCACTATGTTGGCCAGGCTGGTCTCGAACTCCTGACCTCGTGATTCATCCTCCTCGGCCTCCCAAAGTGCTGGGATTACAAGCATGAGCCACCGCACCCGGCCAACTTGTGTTCATTTCTTAAACTCGCGTGATCACCTGGTGTACTTGTTGAAAAATACAGCTCCCTGGAGTGGCAGGATCAGAATCTGCAGAGGTGGACCCTGGGAATCTGTCGTTTTTAAACAAGTGTCCCAGGTGGTTCTTTTGCTGAGGCAAGTGTGGAAAATGTTGTGTGAACCCACCCATGCTCATCCAGTCTTCCTTGTGACCGACGGTCCACTGTGCAACTGTGTGCAACACTGCAGCCATACAGAGGGACAACTTGAAGTTAGAACTAGCACCTTGGTCTTGTTGGAATAAGCAGATCTCAGTAGAGCCAGCCACAGTCTTACGGTTGTTGAGCAGAAGTTATTCTTCTTAGCAGAGAATATTATACGGTCATTTTCCAGAACCTTAAAAAATATATGATTTGTTTTAAACCAGATGATGTGCTTCATTTCTGTCTTTGACGTCTTCAGTTTCTTCTCCCCTGGCTTTACCTCCTTTGCTATCAAGCTTTGCTTTGGTTTTGCTGCCAACCCTATAGGCTTAGGTTTGGCAGCAAAGGCGCTAGACTTTGCTGCCTTCCCTTCCTTCGTTGTCTTAAGCCCTTCTTTTCCTCTGCCCTCATGCCCTCACCACTTCACTCTTTTGAAGGTCATAATGAACACAAGGTCAGAAATCCCTTTTTTGGCACCAAACGCCCTGGGCTTTTATTGAGAAGGAGTCTCACTGTGTTGCCCAGGCTGGAGTGCAGTGGTGCGACTGTGCCCACTGCAGCCTCCACATCCCTGGTTGAAGCAATTCTCCTGTCTCAGCCTCCTGAGTAGCTGGGACTACAGGTGCAAGCCGCGACACCCGGCTAATTTTTGTGTTTTTAGTAAAGATGGGGTTTCACCATGCTGATCACGCTGGTGTCGAACTCCTGACCTCAAGTGATCCACCTGCCTTGGCCTCCTCCCAAAGTGGTGGGATTACAGGCATGAGCCACTGCGCCTGGCCTTTTTTTGTTTTAAGACAGAGTCTCACTCTGTCACCCAGGCAGGAGTGCAGTAGCATAATCTCGGCTCACTGCAACCTCTGTCTCCCAGGCTCAGGCGATCCTCCTACCTCAGGAGTTCAGGACCAGCCTGGGCAACATTGTGAACCTATCTCCACAAAACAAAAATATTTTAAAAATTAATAAAACACAGGATTGGCTTATGTGGTGAGACAGTATTGAATCCAACAAACGGGAGCTGGATAGTCTGGCCCAAGATGCAGTGGTGGCCGCACCATGAGTACCTGGGACCACAGGTACCCGCCACCACACCCAGCTATTTTTTTGTATTTTTGGTAGAGACGGGGTTTCACCATGTTTGCCAGGCTGGTCTCCAACTTCCGACCTCAAATGATCCACCCGCCTCGGCCTCCCAAAGTGCTGGGATTACAGGTGTGAGACACCATGCCCAGCCTGAAGTTTTTTTAAATTCCACCTTAAAACTCATCTGTTGGCTGGGCGCGGTGGCTCAAGCCTGTAATCCCAGCACTTTGGGAGGCCGAGACAGGCGGATCACAAGGTCAGGAGATCGAGGCCATCCTGGCTAACCCGGTGAAACCCCGTCTCTAATAAAAAATACAAAAAGTTAGCCGGGCGAGGTGGTGGGCGCCTGTAGTCCCAGCTACTCCAGAGGCTGAGGCAGGAGAACGGCGTGAACCTGAAAGGCGGAGCTTGCAGTGAGCTGAGATCTGGCCACTGCAGTCCTTGGGCAACAGAGCGAGACTCCATCTCAAAAAAAAAAAAAGACTCATCTGTTAACTGTGTTTGTGTTTGTTCTGCCACCTTTGCAGTTCCCTTTTTCCTGTTACGGAAATGTGCCTAATAGTTCAGTCCTCACAGCTGTCCTTTCATTTGAAAGGTAGCGTGGAGTCATGATTAAATAGCAGGCCACTAGTGCCAAATTGACAGGGTTCTGCTGCTCAACAATTTGGTAGGACCTTGGGTGAGTCACTTTTACTTACCTGTACCCGTTTCCTCAAGTGTAGAGTAGAAATGCTAATATCTACCTCATAAGGTTGTGAGGATTAAATTAGTTATATACATAGGCAGTATCTGGTGCATTGTAACTACTTATAAAAATATTAGCTTTAAAAATAATTCTTGGCCGGTCACAGTGGCTCACACCTGTAATCCCAGCACTTTGGGTGGCCAAGGTGGGTGGATCACCTGAGGTCAGGAGTTCAAGACCAGCCTGGCCAACATGGTGAAACTCCATCTCTACTAAAAATACAAAAAAGGCCGGGCGCGGTGGCTCAAGCCTGTAATCCCAGCACTTTGGGAGGCTGAGACGGGCGGATCACGAGGTCAGGAGATCGAGACCATCCTGGCTAATATGGTGAAACCCCGTCTCTACTAAAAAAAAATACAAAAAACTAGCCGGGCAAGGTGGCGGGCGCCTGTAGTCCCAGCTACTCGGGAGGCTGAGGCAGGAGAATGGCGTAAACCCGGGAGGCGGAGCTTGCAGTGAGCTGAGATCCATCCACTGCACTCCAGCCTGGGCGACAGAGCAAGACTCCTTCTCAAAAAAATAAATAAATAAATAAATAAAAATAAATAAAAATAAAAATACAAAAAATTAGTTGGGCACAGTGGTGTGCACCTGTAATCCCAGTTACTCGGGAGGCTGAGGCAGGAGAAACACTCGAACCTGGGAGGCAGAGGTTGCAGTGAGCCAAAATCACACCACTGTACTTCAGCCTGGGTGACAGAGTTGAGACTCTGTCTCACAATAAATAAAAATAAAAATAAATTTCTCAGGTATTTGGAAATCTCAACTCTGGGGACCTATCCTTGATTTTTCCCCCATCTTCTTTGTTCTCTGTTCTCATTCATGCATCAACATGTATTTCCTAGATGCCTATGCTGAATGCTAAGAAAATTGAGCAATTTATAAGATTTCTGCTGTTAGTTCCATTATAATAGGGAAATAATAGGCCACGTTTGGTGGCTCAGCCTGTAGTTCCAACCTGTAAATCCTGCTTTGGGAGACCAAGGCGGGCAGATCACTTGAGGTCGGGAGCTCAAGACCATCCTGTGCAACATAGTGAGACCTCTCCTCTACAAATATTCATAATTTTAAAATTAGCTGAGCGTGATGGTGCACACCTGTGGTCCCAGCTATTCTGGAGGCTGAGGTGGGAGGATCGCTTGAGTCTGGGTGGTTGAGACTGCAGTGAGCCATGATCATGCCGCTGTACTCCAGCATGGGTGACAGACCTTGTCTCAAAAAATAATAAAAAATAACCACTACTTACTGAGTGCTTCTTAGGTGCTTGTACCATGTTCTTCCTGCCTTGTCTGATTTAGTCTTTGCAGTGACCACGTGAGGTAGGTGTTACTAGCCCGTATTACAGGTGAGGAGCTCAAAGCATAGAGATCTGGGAACTCGCTGAAAGTCATACAGCTAGTGAGAGGTGGGGATATTTTCAAACCCAGACCTGTCCGCCCCCAAAGCCTGGATTCCCTGCTGTGCTGGCGTGTTGCTTCTCTGATTGGCAAACAGACCATTGTGCAGCGTGGTAAGTTCTGTGCTGGGAGAAGTGCAGTGTGCTATGGGAGAACATAGAAGAGCCACCTAACCAAGTTTTGGAGAAGGAGGGGGAGAGTGTCAGATAAGATGTCAAAGAGGGGGCTGGGCGTGGTGGCTGATGCCTGTAATCCCAGCACTTTGGGAGGCCGAGGCGGGCAGATAACAAGGTCAGGAGAGCAAAACCATCCTGGCTAACACGGTGAAACCCCACCTCTACTAAAAAATAGAAAAAAATAGCCGGGCGTGGTGGTGGGCACCTATAGTCCCAGCTACTTGGGAAGCTGAGGCAGGAGAATTACTTGAACCCAGGAGGCGGAGCTTGCACTGAGCTGAGATCACACCTCTGCACTCCAGCCTGGGTGACAGAGCGAGACTCCATCTCAAGAAAAAAAAAAAAAAAAAAAAAAAAAGGGTGGGGGGACATCTGGTCTAGAAGTGAGAAATTTATCTAGATATCCTAGAAAGTCCAAGACTAAGGGAAACAGGCAGAGAAGAAAAGGCAACGAGAGTAAGGATAGAGAATGGAAAGAGAAGAGAGATGGGGAGAAAATGGTTACTGGAAAGTAGCAGAGTGCCCTATGCCACAAGTAGTATATAATATAATATACTTAGTAATATATGGGTACTTATCCCATACATTACTAACTCTACCAAGATAAAATCTATTTTATTCTTTAAAATGTCAGGAAAAGATTATACAACTTTCTTTATATATGCAAGTGAGGAACAATTTATCAAATGATTGGACTGAATAATTATCTTTTCTGAAGAAAGTCATTTGGAAAAATTGTGTCATGAAATTTGACTGTATAAACATCATTCCTTTTTTTTTTTTTCTGAGATGGATTCTCATTCTGTCGCCCAGGCTGGAGTGCAGTGGCACAATCTCTGCTTACTGCAACCTCTGCCTCCCAGGTTCAAGTAATTCTCCTGCCTCAGCCTCCCAAGTAGCTGATACTACAGGCACACTCCACTGTGCCTGGCTTATTTTTTTATTTTTATTTTTTATTTTTTTTTTATTTTTAGTAGAGACAGGGTTTCGCCATGTTGGCCAGGCTGATCTCGAACTCCTGACCTCAGGTGATCTGCCCACCTCAGTCTCCCAAAGTGCTGGGATTACAGGCACGTGCCACCTCATCTGACGAAGGATTATTCCTAATGAAAAATTAGGAAGCAACTAATTTGATTTCAGAAACAAGTAAAAGTGGTAACACAATACATACTTTGCCTTCTCCCTCTGGATAAGGGAATAAGTAAGCATATAAAGAAATGAACAAATGTTTAATACCTCCTAAACAGCTCATATTAGACTAAGAAACAAAATCGTTCAGAAAATGAGAATGAACATTTTTCAATTACAAGAATAAATATGTAATAACACATTCTAGCTCTTCTCTACAATAAAGGTCTTTGATTCTCCAAGGAGAAAAGAAGAGCCTCCTCTAGCCTCTGTGTCACTTTGTTGAGAAGCAGAGGGGAGAATAAAGCAAGTCACCTCAAGGAGATTGGGCCCCAGGCCACGAGGCTCATGTTTTGTGTTGTGGATATTGAGTATAGGAGTGTGAGGCTTTCGTGCTCAAAAGCAAGGACCCTGAAGGTGCCTCACCTTGTTCTTTTGCCTTGTCTCTCTTGGGGATAGGGGCTATGGCCCCTGACATTCAATATGTAGCGGAGAAGAACATGTAGTGGAGACAGTCAGTTATTCACAAGATGTGGCTTCTCATCCTGGCTCTGGAAAGTTGAGAAAGTCATTTATCTTCTCTCATCTCAATTTCTTCATCTGTAAATTAGCGATAATATAGCCTATCTTCTCTGCCTTCATCACACAGTAACACTCAAGGAAGAAAAGTGAAAGTGCTCAGAAAATCTCAACGCCTTATAGAAATGACCAGGGATTCTCTTTTGCCTTCTGTGAGCCTCCTAGGTGTGAAACCCCTTGCTATGGTGCATCCCAACATTTCTCTAATGGTTTAGCCTATGGGCCAACAAAGCCTTCTGTTTCAGTGTTTGGAATTCTCACTATCCTTTGACATGATTTGCTTACTCCCCACTGCTTTGTCATCACCCCTGCCAAACCTATCTGTTCTTGAAAGTCTAACCCAAGACTCAGAGTTCCTTCACAAAACCTTACCTAACTCCAACCCACATTTACATCCCTTCTTCCAATTTATTATCTGCACCAATTATTGTGGGCACATCTCCTGTGTATGTGAACTTTGGTGTTTAGGACTACATCGTTTTATATATTTTGCTCATAGTTCAGTTTATTTCAACAAACTTTCTTGTATACTTACTGTGTCATAGGACCTATGCAAAAGGGGAAAAAATGGTTAAGATTTGGGCCTTGCCCTTGAAAAACTCAGTCTTAAAGGGAAGAGAAACATAAACAAATAATGACCATACCGTATGACATGGAATAGACACATATACAAGGTACTTACAAGAACGAAATGATTAACGCTATCCAGGGATTTCATGAAGGCTTTACATCATTTTCTTATCTTCTACAACTGTGTTGGGAACTGAGTTCCTGACAAATAATAGGCTAATACATGTTTGTTGAAGGAATGAAGAAATGAATCAATGGTCAGCTGAGTTGTTTTGTTTTGTTTTGTTTTTAGAGACAGGGTCTCTTTATATTGGCCAGGCTGGTCTTGAACTCCTGGCCTCAAGGAGTCCTCCCACCTCAGCCTCCCAACGTGCCAAGATTACAGGCATGAGCCACTGCACCCCTGTGCTGAGTATTTTTAAGAATGAATTGGAATCCACCAGGTATTGGAGAAGAAGAACACAAAGGACGTCATGTGTACAAAGACACGGAATTGTTAAATATTATAGTGTATTAGGAACCTGCTGCAATTGTGAAGGAGGAGTGAAGAAGCTTGTGAGATAGACCAGAGCCAAAACATGAAGGGCCTTGTATGCCATTCTAGGAAGCTCAGATAGATAGATTATTTTAAAACTATGTTAAAACAAACTGGGATAAAAACGGAAAACTGCTACTTCCAAAGATAAGCTCAGAGTAAACATAAAGTCATAGAAAAGTTGGCAGCACTAGCATTTTCCAACAGTTTCCAGCTGACTTTTGTCATGTGGACCAGTTGTAAATTCAGTCTAAACAGTCAATATTAAACTCACTCCTGAGACTGCTACCTATGAACTTAAGGCTAAGAAGTCTCCCTTTGTATACCCTACTTTCAGTTTTGAGAACAGCCCTAGAAGGAAAATAATGGTCTTCTCCTTTTGCTATTAGAAAATTGAAGGGTTGGACTGGGTGCTCACACCTATAATCCCAGCATTTTGGGAGGCCAAGGCAGGCGGATCACTTGAGGCCAGGAATTCGAGACCAGCCTGGCCAGCATGGCGAAACTCCATCTCTACTAAAAATACAAAAAATTAGCTGGGTGTGGTAATGGGTGCCTGTAGTCCCAGATACTTGGGAGGCTGAAGCTGGAGAATCACTTGAACCTGGGAGGCGGAGGTTGTAGTGAGCCGAAATCGCGCCACTGCACTCCAGCCTCCAGCCTGGGTTACAGAGCAAGACTCTGTCTCAAAAAAAAAAAAAAAAAGAGAGAAAGAAAGAAAAGAAAAGAAAATTGATGGCTTGAATTACTGGCTCATAGCAAACATAGTTAAGATATGGCAAGGCAAGGACTTGAAACCTGGTATGCTTAGTTACCAAAGTCTCACTCTTTTCTGTTGTACCTCCCAATTAAATTAGGTTTGCCTTCCTTCTTCAGCATCTTGGGCAATGTAGTAATAGAATTGATGAAAAATAATAGTCACAATTATTGCTCACTTCAGCCTCTGACCCCTCCTGAGCTCTCTTAACCAACCTCAGTGCTGAGACCCCTTCCCTCCAATCACCACTCCGGCCCTCTCCCATTCTGATGCCATCATCTCCCTGTTTCCATCCAGCCTTGTACTAACCAGAATGTGGAGCTTCTTGTGTGCTTGATTTCTGATTCCTCTGGCTGCTGATGGAGATCCCTCTGAAGGTGTTCACTGGAGCAATTATTCTGCTTGTTCTCCCATCTCTCACCTGCTCCCCCAAGTACAGTTATCAGGACACTGCTGTATTTCCCATTGTCCAAGGACTAATTCATGAAATAGGGCTGGCTTACCTCTGGTTTTGCACTGACTGGCTCAGAGATATTTTGAGATCCCTGAGGTGAGTCACGTTTTCAGCAGATTTCAGGCACAGTGTGGCATTTTCAGTGATGTCTCCATGAAGGCCTTCCTCAGCTTGAACAGCTATGGAGGGGTGATGCTACTAGGAGCTGCCTTGTCCAAGAGTGGAGGCATCTAATGTGACTGCGGAGGGGCTGGGAAGTGTTCTGCACCCTTGCTTGTCTGCTGATTTCAAACGACCACTAATTAAAGGCAAATCCTAGCACTGCTCATCAGCATCTTGGTTCAAATTAGCTGTTTCCCAGCAAAAGGGCAGACCTCTGAAAGACTAAAACACAGAATAGACAAACACTGAGTGGAAAGGTCAGGGTCGTAAGACACTTCTCAGCAGAGTAGGGCAGGCAGAGTGGAGGTTCTTGTAACTGGAGGCCAGGCTGCAGGTTGGAAATGGGTGGAACTTGGAGGGGTGGGGAGGTATATACATGACAATCCCTAGAAACATCAAAAAGTTGTTAATACATGGGAATAGTTAAACTAAGAAACTGAACTTCAGAAATTAATCCCAGGATTAAATTTCTGCTCAAAAAGAAAAAAAAAAAAAAAAAGCAGAGAACAATAATATGTATGACTAAGCCACAGCACCAAGATATGTAGGTATATGAATGTCTACGTGTGTGTCTATGTATGTTATATATATAGATATAGATATAGATATAGATATAGATATAGATATAACATATATATAGTTATATATATATATATATATCATAAAGGCCAAAAAAAAATAAAAAGCAAATCATAGGAAAGCAAATCATAGGGAAGCAAATAAACGTGGAAATATACAAATAAGGCTTGGGATTCTACAATTAGTAAGAGGAAGGGACCCTGAGAATGAATTTCAATCCCCAAATCCACTGACACCCTAAGGACCCAGAGATCCATGAAGATAAAACATGAAAAGGCTTACATTAATATGGGCGTAATATTTGAAATTGGAATTGTGATTCTAGGAACCAGAAAAAAAGTGTTTTCCAAGAATTTCTGGCAAAAACATAACTTGTTCAGGTGAAAAAAAAGTTTAAAAAAATCTCTTTTGAATTCCTAATTAAAGATGAGCCAAGATCGCATCACTGAACTCCAGCCTGGGTGACAGAGCAAGACTCTGTCTCAAAAAAAAAAAAAGGTCATGCTCAAGAATCTCAGAAACGATGACATGGAGAATGTCATTAATTTATGACTATCTGAAACATCTCTTCAGCAGAGGCACCATTGGTTCAGAGGCCCACATAGTATGTTACACATGGAGGCATAGCTTTTGGAAGTGGGGATGGGTGCAAGGGGAAAACAGAAAGGCTGGAATGTGGCCCTCAAGATTTCTCTCTAAAGTCTGGAAAGATTTCTTTTCTTTTCTTTTTTTTTTTTTTTTTTTGAGATGGAGTCTCGCTCTGTCATCCAGGCTGGAGTGCAGGGGCATGATCTCAGCTCACTGCAACCTCTGCCTCCCAGGTTCAAGCAATTCTCCTGTCTCAGCCTCCTGAGTAGCTGGGATGACAGGTGCCCACCACTACGCCTGGCTAATTTTTGTATTTTTAGTAGAGACAAGGTTTCACTGTATTGGCCAGGCTGGTCTTGAATCCCTGACCTCAAGTGATCCTCCCGCCTCAGCCTCCCAAAGTGCTGGGATTACAGGCATGAGCCACCACGCCTGGCCAGAAAGATTTCTTAAGCTCCCCTGATTCCTGCCCTGAGCAGTCCCCTTGCAGGCAGTGCTTGGGTGTGAGGAGGAGGCTTTTGCTGGCAGGACAGCCAGAGTTCAGGCTCTTGATCCAGCAGGAGGTATAAGAAAGCCTACTAAAGAGACAGCCATAGCCATCCTCAGAGAAGGAAGCTGATTAGAAATGAAGTTGTATTTCTCACATCACTGTCATCGGCAAAAAAAATTAAAATAAAAAAAAAAAATACAACAGCCAAAAGAATATAAGTACCTTCAAGATCTTTTTTAGGGAAAATAACTAATAAATTTCTTTGAACTCCTTGAGGAAAGCATGAGTAAAGCAAGCAAGGAAGAATATTTTTTTTTCTGTCCCCCATAGCAGCATCTGACAGAAGTACAAATACACAGCGCTGAAGTCTTCTTCATCCTAAGGTTTGCTCCTTCAAAGGGTTAAGGCTGTTCTTATAAGATATTCCACATACCCTTTATGAGAAATCCAAGATATTAGAAGTGAATGACCATGGATTAGATCTTATTTATTAATGCTCCAACCATGTTGTTGATAATCAGCAAAAAAAAAAAAAAAAAAACAAAAATCCATGCTCTGCACAGCAATGCACAAGTCACCTCCACTTCGTGAGCAAGTTCTTCTGACAATGGGAAGTACTATCTAGTTAGTGGGATTTGACCCCTGAAGTGTGGATGGAGAGATGGAAGAGGGAATGGAAACAAAAGAGAAAACAAGTACTTGGAAGTGGCAGGGGAGGAGAGGCCCAGAAAGAATAGCAAAGGAGGATCTAAATGTCACAAGCGAGGCCCTGGTGGTGCACCTGTCAGCTACTTGGGAGGCTGAGGCTGAAGGATTGCTTAAGCCCAGGAGTTTGAGGCCAGCCTGGGCAACATATGAAAGATCCCTGCCTCTACTGAAATATTTTTAAAATTAGCAGGGCATAGTGGCCCACACCTGAGGTCCCAGCTACTCAGGAGACAGGAGGACTGCTTGAGTCTAGGAGTTAAGAGGCCATAGTGAGCTGTGATTACACCACTGCACTCTACCCCAAGCGACAGTGAGATTCTGTCTCTAATAATAATAATAATAATAATAATAATAATAATAATAATGGAGTCATAACTGAGCTCAAAGGAACTCAAATGCTGGAGGTCAAGCCAGAGATTTGGGGCAGAAGCAGTACATTGTGGTCAGAAGTGAGCACAGAGGACTTTAGAGGAAACTAGAAAATGGGGTGGGAGAGAAAATGGGTGATCAAAGAGAGGTCAAGTGGGGCCAGCAGTAGAGACCAGCATCTGATTCCTGGTTATAACTTGAGTTCTGCAAACATACTGAAAATCCCTTAAGGTATATGAGGGCACGGTGTAACAATATACTATCTAGTGTGAGATAATTCAATTAATCACTGTGATTGAAGTTGAGGAACAAAACTTGGGCATTATGAGTAGTAATACAGAACAAGATTAGACGGAAAAATGCTAGTAGTTAGTTGCAATGTTCTTCAATTATGTTCATATCAAACAGTAGAGAAGCTGCATAACATAGAAAAGATAGCAAAGAAGTCTGAAAATGCAGGTACTGTTTCTGCCATTTTATAAGCTGTATGTCCCAAGAAAAAGTATTTCCATTTTTGTGTGGGTTTGGGGTGTGTGTGATTACTTTATCATTTGTAAGAATAAAATAATAATAACAAAATAATAAGAGTAACTGCCTCAAAGAATTGTGAAGGCTAACTTGGCAATGTGCATTTAAACATGCTGTAAAATTGATCTTTTAAGGATAATAGAAATAGGATTGAGATAAGAATAAAAAACTTAAACATCTTGTGTAGAAAATGCTAATAATTAAAATAATAGCTGCCATGTAGTAAATGCCTATAGCATATTGTATGTAAGCTAGATGCTTCAGAAACTTTATTTATTCTTCACAATCACCTGAAACTTGAATATCTTTATCCCCATTATACAGGGAAGACTCAGAGAGCTTAAGGAACTTGCCCAGGATCATTCCTTTAAAAAGATCTTATTACTCACAAATGAAGTAACCAAATAATATTTAGTTTGTTTCATAGTTTTCTTAACTATAAATTGTAAAACTCTAACTCCCAGAAACAATAAGGAAATAACTGAAATAGGCAATACCTTTGAATTTCACAATTTTTTAAAATTTTACAAGGTAAAAAAATCAAATTTTAAAATTCTGATGGGTAAATTGGAACAGACTGGACTGGAGTTAGAGGCAATAAATAAACTTTAAATATAATCTGTCCCAGCACTTCAATGCCTTAACTTTGGAAATATTTCTGGGGAAAAAAAGTTGATAAACTATCTTGCCTTGTAAGTAAAAAATTGACTAAATGATTCATAAACTGAGTCAATTTTGTTACTTTTTGGCAAATTAAAAAATAAAACAAAAGCTTCTTGTTTACTTACCTAAAAGAGCCATGTCCAGCTCACTGGAATAAAATATCGCTGTCACAAAACACAATCTAGGTCCCTTAATCCTGCCTTTTTTGATCTTAAAAGATGGTAACATTCAGTTCGGAGCTCACTCATCTGTAAATTGCATCACATTATCTCTGAGTTATTTAAGAAGCAAGCTCTGTTTGGTTTCAGGCATTTTTAACCTGCTAAAGGCAAGAAGAAGTGTTCACCACATAGTTCCAAAGGTCTTCAACTTGCCACAACCAACAGAAAAATCAAAATGATTGAACCCTTTGGGAATCAGTATATTGTGGCCAGGCCGGTGTATTCTACAAATGCTTTTGAGGAAAATCATAAAAAGAGAGACAGACATCATAAGACATTTCTGGATCATCTCAAAGTGTGTCTTAGGTAAGATCTTTTTTAAGGTATAGGCATTAGGAATATATTTTTGAAGCACTTTCACCTACATTTTCTAACTTAACTCCAACTCTCCTTTCTGGCTGTAATTCACAGCCTACAGTCCTTTCCTCTTTGGTTTCCAAACCTCCTACTCCCTGCCAGAGTTGGAAAGGTAGTGTTTAAAATGAACCCTGTCTTGGCTTGTCAACACAGTCTTTCCAAATCAGACAACAAACAGATGGGGACAGAGGAAAATTCTCATTTGAAATATTACATGATTCAAGCTGAGGATGACAAATAGGTCTATTACGGTTAAAGAAAAGCAAGCATTTTAAAAAATCCTTTGTTGGTGACCAGAGGGCAGCTGATTATGGGTAAAGAATGTTACTGGGAGTGAAATTACTAGTTTAATCTTTAGCAAATTACCATCTTTACCAAATTCCCACCGACAGTTAGGTACTAAACTTAAAATTTGATATTAATTGACTGACCTGTAGCTTTCCATGTTTTCAGCTGTTCCCCACAAAAGGCCAAGAGAATTGTCCTCTCTTTGTTCCCCATAGCATCTTGGTTGCCAGGATATCGGCTTAAGGAATGGTTGCTCAGTGATATTGTTTCTGGTATCAGCACAGGGATTGTGTCCATACTACAAGGTACATTTTTTAAATGTATAATTTATATACCATAAAATTCATCCTTTGAATGTGTACAGCTCGGGGGCTTTTCATATATTCACTAGGTTGTGCATCTGTCACCACTATCCAATTCTGGAACATTTTCACCACCAACAACCCCTAAAAATCGCTTACCCATTAACTTCACATCCCCCTCTACCCTTTCTTTATGGATTTGCCTATTCTGGATATTTCATGTGAATGAAATAATACAATACATGGCACTTTGTGTCTAGTTTCTTTCACTCACTGTAATGTTTTCAAGGTTGATCCATATTGTAGCATGTATTGGTACTCCATTCCATTTTGTGGACAAATAAGAATTCTATTGTATGGACATATCACAATTTTTTAATCTACTCATTGGTTGATGAACATTTCAGTTGTTTCCACTTGGGGGCTATTATGAGTAATGCTATTTTGAACATTTGTGTACAAATTTTTGTGTGAACATGCTTCAGTTTTCTTGGGTATGTCACTAGGAGTATAATTGCTGGATCATATGGTAACTCTACATTTAATCATTTGTGGAATTGCTAACTTATTTTCTAAAGTAGCTATGCCGTTTTACATTTCCACTAGCAGTGTATGAGGGTTCAAATTTCTCCATATCATCAACACTTGTTATTGTCCATCTTTTTTCTTTTAGCTATCCCAGTGAGTATGAAGTGGCATCTCATTGTGGTTTTCATTTGCATTTCTCTAATG
>NC_044568.1:68986741-69060083 GCF_007565055.1 Rhinopithecus roxellana | reverse complement strand
AGAAAGAAAGAAAAAGAAAGTAGGCTGGGCGCGGTGGCTCAAGCCTGTAATCCCAGCACTTTGGGAGGCCGAGACGGGCGGATCACGAGGGTCAGGAGATCGAGACCATCCTGGCTAACACGGTGAAACCCTGTCTCTACTAAAAAATATGAAAAACTAGCCAGGCGAGGTGGCGGGTGCCTGTAGTCCCAGCTACTTGGGAGGCTGAGGCAGGAGAATGCGTAAACCCGGGAGGCAGAGCTTGCCATGAGCCGAGATCACGCCACCGCACTCCAGCCTGGGCGACAGAGCAAGACTCCGTCTCAAAAAAAAAAAAAAAGAAAGAAAGAAAGAAAGAGAAAAGAAAGAAAACAAGGAATAGCCAAGCCAGCATCTAAAGAACAGAGAAGAACGAAACGAAAAAGAAGAAAAAAAGAAAGAAAGAAGAAAGAGAGAGAGAGAGAAAGAGAAGAAGAAGAAAGAAAAGAAGAGAAAAGGAAAGAAGAAGGAAAGAAAGAAAGAAAAGAAGAAGAAAGAAAGAAAGAAAGAAAAAGAAAGAAAGAAAGAAAGAAAAGAAAAGAAGAAAAGAAAAGAAAAGAGAAAAGAAAAGAAAGAAAAAGAAGACAGGGAATAGCCAAGCCAGCATCTAAAGAGAAAACCAGAACTCTATGAGGTGAACTAAACATAAGAACCTGCATTTGCTCTGAGGGCATTTGCTTGAAATTAAGCTGTGGGTTTCATGGCCTTGAAGGGCAAGTTGCAGAAATGAAAGCCCAGACCCAGTTTAAAGTAGGAATCTAATAGAAAGCCCTCCAACATTAAGCTTAGACCCTCTAAGGAATACACCTCCAGGTGCACCTTCAAGTACCTTCACCTATTCCCAAGGGTCTGGGAGTAGACTTGTCTTGGCACTGAGCAGAGCAGGAGGGAATAAGGAAAGAAAACCTCTGTCTGAGGCCAGGCACAGTGGCTCATGCCTGTAATCCCAGCACTTTGGGAAGCCAAGGCAGTTGGATCCCCTGAGGCCAGGAGTTTGAGATTAGCCTGGCCAATATGGTGAAACCCTGACTCTACTAAAAATACAAAAATTAGCCGGGCATGGTGGCAGACACCTGTAATCCCAGCCACCGGAGAGGCTGAGGCAGGAGAATCACTTGAACTCAGGAGGCAGAGGTTACAGTGAGCCGAGATTGCACCACTGCACTCCATCCTGGGCGACGGATTGAGTCTCTGTTTCAAAAGAAAAAAAGGAAAAGAAAAAGAAAACGTGTATTTGAGAGGTTACAGTAAAAAAAAAAATCTACAATTCAATGTCATTAGTTGTATTGATAATGTACAGTCATTACCACTATTTCTAAAACGTTCTCATCAGCCCACACAGAAACTCTATAACATTAGGCAATAATTCCCCATTTCTTCCTTCTCCCATGTAATTTTTTTTTTTTTTTTTTTTTTTTTTTTTTTGAGATGGAGTCTCGCTCTGTCACCCAGGCTGGAGTGCAGTGACGCGATCTCCGCTCATTGCAAGCTCTGCCTCCCGGGTCCACACCATTCTCCTGCCTCAGCCTCCTGAGTAGCTGGGACTACAGACGCCCGCCACTGCGGCCGGCTAATTTTTTTGGTATTTTTAGTAGAGACGGGGTTTCACCATGTTAGCCAGGATGGTCTCGATCTCCTGACCTCGTGGTCTGCCCGTCTCAGCCTCCCAAAGTGCTGGGATTACAGGCGTGAGCCACCACACCTGGCTCCCATGTAATTATTTAAAGGTAATAATTAGTACATAGTCACAAAATAACCCAGCATAACACTTTTTTTTTTTTTTTTTTTTTTTTTGAGACAATGTCTCATTCTGTCACCCAGCCTGGAGTGCAGTGGTGCGATTTTGGCTCACTGCAGCCTCCACTTCCCCGGTTTAAGCAATTCTCGTGCCTTGGCCTCCTGAATAGCTGGTATTACAAGCACCCAGCACTGTGCTCGGCTAATTTTTGGAATTTTTAGTAGAGACCAGGTTTCACCATGTTGGCCAGGCTGGTCTGACCTCCCAACCTCAAATCATCTGCCCACCTTGGCCTCCCAAAGTGCTGGGATTGTAGGCGTGAGTCACCGTGCCCAGCAAGCATAAGACTTTAGATGCTGGAATTGTCACATACAAATTATGAAGTAACCATACTTATTATATTTAAAGAAATACAAGATAAGTTTGAAAATACCTTTAGGGAATAGGAAACAACAATTATCTAATGGATTTGAAAAATGAAATGGAATATCTTAAAGTAAAAAATAGAATAACTAAAATTAAAAATTCAGGCCAAATGCAGTTGTTCATGCCTGTAATCCCAACACTTTGAGAGGCTGAGGTAGGTAGATCATTTAAGGTCAGGAGTTCGAGACCAGCCTGGCTGGCCAACATGGTGAAACCCCGTTTCTACTAAAAATACAAAAATTAGCTGGACGTGGTGGCAGACCCCTGTAATCCCAGCTACTTGGGAGGCTGAGGCAGGAGACTCCCTTGAACCAGGAGGCAAAGGTTGTAGTGAGCCAAGACTCTGCCATTGCACTCCAGCCTGGGCAAGAAGAGTGAAACTCCATCTCAAAAAAGAAAAAAATCAAATTAAATTTAAAATTCAGTGTTTGAGTTTTGCAGTAGACACAACTGAAGAGATAATTAATGAATCAGAAAGTAGAAAGGAAAAAATTATGGAGAATGCAGCAGAGAGAGACAATATTTAGTCTCTGGGTGGAAAGGTCAGAAAGGAAAGATTAATAAATTTGATCTAAAAGTTTAAAACTCATTGATGTCAAAAACAACCTTAATTAAAATGCAAAGCATAATTTTAAAAGATTTGCAACCAAAAGGATAAGCATAAATCTTTGGAGACAGAAAATCAATTTGTGATTGTCTAGGATTAGGGGGTTTGGGCACAAAAAGGAAAGCAACTGCTAGTGGGTAGGAAGTTTCTTTTCTTTTCTTTTTCTTTTTCTTTTTTTTTTTTTTTTTTTGAGATGGAGTCTCGCTGTCTCCCCAGGCTGCAGTGCAGTGGCGCAATCTCTACTCACTGCAACCTCCGCCTCCTGGGTTCAAGTGATTCTCCTGCCTCAGCCTCCTCCTGAGTAGCTGGGGACTACAGGCGCCCACCACCACACCAGGTTAATTTTTTGTATTTTTAGTAGAGACAAGGGTTCACCATGTTGGCCAGGATGGTCTCGATCTCTTGACCTTGTGATCCACCCGCCTCGGCCTCACAAAGTGCTGGGATTACAGGCGTGAACCACAGCGCCCAGCCGAGAAGTTTCTTTTTAAAGTGATGAAAATGTTCTGTAACTAGTTAGTGGTGCTGGTTGCACAGCTTTGTGAATATACCATACTAAAAGCCACTGAATTATACACATTAAAAGGGTGAATTTTGGCCAGGTACGGTGGCTCACACCTATAATCCCAGGACTTTGGGAGGATGAGGCAGGCAGATCATTTGAGCTCCGGAGTTTGAGACCAGCCTGGGCAACATGGTAAAACCCTGTCTCTACCAAAAATACAAAAACTTAGCCAGGCATGGTGGTATGTGTCTGTGGTCCCAGCTACTCAGGATGCTGAGCTGGGAGGATCACTTGAGCCTGGGAAGCGGAGGTTGTGGTGAGCAGAGATCATGCAACTGTACTCCAACCTGGGTAACAGTGAGACCTCATCTCAAAAAAAAAAAAAAAAAAAAAAGAAAAGAAAGAAAGAAAGAAAGAAAATGGGACCAAGAGCCCAGGGACAGCCCTCAGCTGAAGAACTTTAGTGCTTTTTGCCACATAGTTCACCTCTCCAACTCCAGGAAGCCCCACCCATCCCACAGCCTTTTTTCACTCCCCTACCCCTAAGCCTTCATCATACCCAGAATTTGCAGTATTAACCACCCTGTCTTGTGATCATTTGGCTAATATGTCTCCTCTCTCTAGACAAGCATTATTCTACTATATTGTATAATCTAGTGACAGTACCCGGCATATAGTAGGTACTTTATAGATATGTGAATACATGGAAGAAATTCTTCCCATTGCCTATATTCTTAAGCTGTTTTCCAAACTTGTGACTTATGTCATAGCTGCAGATTACCTCAATATACTTTGATATAACTGTTTTGGTTTTAAAAGATTGACCCCTTTCCCCCTCTTTTTAACTGAAGTAAATTGTAAAATATATCCTTTATATTTCTACTATCCCAAGTAATAATATTCTATTAAAGTTTTAAATGTTATCATTGGACCACCTCAAATTATCTAGTGTAAAAGCCAAGCCAGCTGGGGGAATGAGCTTCCTTCATCCCATCCTAAAAAGAAGACTTAAAATAAAACAAAGTTATCCACAATAAAACATGTGTGTATATATTTATTTAAACAATGGTCAGGCCAGGCACGGTGGTTCATACCTATAATCCTAGCACTTTGGGAGGCCGAGGTGGGCAGATCTCTTGAGCCCAGGAGTTTAAGACCAGCCTAGGGAGCATGTTGAAACCCCATCTCTACAAAAAACAAACAAACAAACAAAAATTAGCCAGGCATGGTGGCAAGTGAGTGCCTGTGGTCCCAGCTGCTTGGGGGATGATGCAGGAGGATCACTTGAACCCAGGAGGTTGAGGCTGCAGTGAGCCAAGCTCATGCCACTGCACTTCAACCTGGATGACAGAGCAAGACTGTCTGAAAGAAAATAAAGAATGATCTATGAAAGATAGAGCATCAAAATGTGTGTGTCAATTTCAGATTTCAGGTGATTTTTTAAAAAACATCTTTCTTGGGATATAATTCACGTACCATACAATTTACTCTTTTAGCATGTATAATACAGTGGTATTGAGTGTATTCACAGAGTTGAACATCCGTCACCCCTATCAACTTTAGAATATTTTCATTATCCTAAAAAGAAATATACTCTCCTGGCTGGGCGCAGTGGCTCACGCCTGTAATCCCAGCACTTTGGGAGGTCCAGGTGGGCAGATCACAAGATCAGGAGTTCGAGATCAGCCTGGCCAATATGGTGAAACCCCATCTCTACTGAAAATGCAAAAATTAACTGGGCGTCATGGCAGGCACCTGTAATCCCAGCTACGCAGGAGGCTGAGGCAGGAGAATCGCTTGAAGCTGGAAGGCGGAGGTTGCAGTGAGCCGAGTTTGCGCCACTGCACTCCAGCCTGGACAAAAGAGCAAAACTCCATCTCAAAAAAAAAAAAAAAAGAAAAAAAGAAAAAAAAGAAACTCTCCTTAGTCTTCACTCCTTTATTTTCCCATATCCCTGTTCAGTAATTTTTATATTACTTTCTTCTTTATACTTTTCTGTAGTATTTGAATCTTTTACAGTGACCGTATATTATTTATTCCATCAAGAAAAAAACCTCTTCCGCCAGGCATGGTAGCTCACACTTGTAATCCCAGTACTTTGGGAAGCTGAGGCAGGTGAATCTGTGTGTGTGTGTGTGTGTGTGCGTGCACGCGCGCGCGTGCAACATGGCTGTTTATTTCACCTGGGTGCAGGTGGGCTGAGTCCGAAAAGAGAGTCAGCAAAGGGTAGTGGGATTATCATTGGTTCTTACAGGTTTTGGGATAGACGGTGGATTTAAGAGCAATGTTTTGCGGGTAGGAGGTGGATCTCACAAAGTACATTGTCAAGGGTGGGGAGAATTACAAAGAACCTGTAATTACAGAGAATTACAAAAGAGATTATAAAGTACATTGATCAGTTAGGATGGGGTAGAAACAAATCACAATGGTGGAATGTCATCAGTTAAGGCCATTTTCACTTCTATGGATCTTCAGTTGCTTCAGACCATCTGGATGTGTACCTGCAGGTCACGGGATATGATGGCTTAGCTTGGGCTCAGAAGCCTGACGTTCCTGTCTTCTTATGTTAATAAGAAAAATAAAACAAAATAGTGGTAAATTGTTGGGGTTGTGAAAATTTTTGGGGGTGGTGTGGAGAGATAATGGGTGATGTTTCTCAGGGCTGCTTCGAGCGGGATTAGGGGCGGCATAGGAACCTACAGAGGGAGAGATTCAACTGAAGAAAGATTTTGGGGTAAGGATTGATATTGTGAGGTTGTTAGAAGGAGGATTTGTCATTTAGAACTATTGCTGATGGCCTGGATGCGGTTTTGTATGAATTGAGAAACTAAACGAAAGACACAAGGCCCAAATAAAAGAAGGAGAAAAATAGGTATTAAAGGACTAAGAATTGGGGGTACCCAGGACGTCTAATTAGAGAGTGTCCAAGAGACTCTCTTGGACGTCTAATTAGAGAATATTGTTTGCTTGGCTGACAAGTTTTGGGGCTCTATCCTTGAGTTTTTTTGTGTTGTCATATACTAGGCCAGATTGATTTGGGTAAAAACAACACTCTTCATTTAAAAATATACAAAGTCCTCTTTTTTTAGCAGTGAGTACGTCAAGGCCTTGATGATTTTGGAGGAAAGAGAAATGCAAAGCCAGCAGTTGTTTGTTAAAGAAGGATTAGAAATGGCTAGGAGAGAGTGACTGAGATCAATAGTGTGGTGGAGATGGCTGGGGAGAGGTAGAGGGTGACATAAGAAAGAATAGGACTTCATAAGGGTGAAAGTGTTGGAGGGTACCTTGCCACTGAAGATCTTCTATCCACTTCAAGAGAGACTTAAGGATGGCAATTTGAGGTAAAACCAGGAGCCACTAAATACCAAGAGCCTGAGAAACTGCTTGGGTGATTTGACTAATAAAGGCTGGTCTGTTACTGGGCTGTATAGAGGTGGGAAGGCCAAACCGAGGAATTATGTCTGACAGAAGGGAAGAAATTACCACAGTGGCCTTCTCAGACCCTGTGGGAAAGGCCTCTGCCCATCCAGTGAAAGTGTCTACCCAGACCAAGAGGTATTTTAGTTTCCTGACACAAGGCATGTGAGTAAAGTCAATTTGCTAGTCCTGGGCAGGGCAAATCCTCGAGCTTGATGTGTAGGGAAGTGAGGGGGCCTGAGAAATTCTTAAGGAGTAGTAGAATAGCAGATGGAGCACTGAGAAGTGATTTCCTTGAGGATAGATTTCTATAATGGAAAGGAAATGAGAGATTCTAAGAGGCGGGCTAGCAGCTTATAACCTACATGGAAGCGGTTATGAAATGACGACAGAATAGAATGGGCCTGTGAGACTGGAAGGAGATATTTTCTTTGGTCCAAGAACCATTTGCCTTGTGTGGGAAGAGATAGGTGGAAGTTTCAGTGAGGGAGTAGGTGGGAGTGGCCAGATGAAAAGGAGAAAAACTGCTGTGAGGGATAGAAGTTAGAACACTAGCTGCTTTTTTAGCTGTCTTATCAGCATAAGCATTGTCCTGAGCGATGGGATCTGAAGCCTTTTGATGGCCTTTGCAGTGAATGACTCCAGCTTTCTTTGGAAGTAAAGCAGCCTTGAGAAGAGTTTTTATTAAAGAGGCATTAATGATGAAGGACCCTTGCATAGTGAGGAAACTTCTTTCAGCCTGTATAACAGCATGCTGGTGCAGGATATGGAAGGCATATTTAGAGTCAGTATAAATATTGACGTGCAGTCACTTTGCAAGAGTGAGGGCTCAAGTTAAGGCAATGAGTGTGGCTTGCTGAGAGGTAGTGGAGGGGGGCAGAGCAGTAGCCTCAATGATAGATGTGGAAGATACTATAGCATAGCCTGCCTTTGCTGGTGTGTGGCAATTAGGCCTGGTGGAACTGCCATCAATAAACCAAGTGTGATCAGGATGAGGAACAGGAAAGAAGGAAACATGGGGAAATGGCGTGAATGTCAGGTGGATCAGAGAGATACAGTCATGGGGGTCAGGTGTGGTATCTGGAATAATGTGGGAGGCCAGATTGAAGTCCGTGCCGGGAACAATGGTAACTGTGGGAGACTCAAAAAAGAGTGAGTACAGCTGAAGGAGCTGGGGAGCAGAAAGTATATGTGTCAAATGTGAGGAGGAAAATAGATTTTGGAAGTTATGAGAACTGTAGAGAGTGAATTGAGCATAGTTTGTGATTTTGAGGGCCTCTAAAAGTATTAGGGTGGTGGTAGCTGCTGCACGGAGACATGATGGCCAGCCTAAAACAGTAAGGTCAAGTTGCTTGGACAAAAAGGCTACAGGGCACGGTCTGGTCCTTGCGTAAGAATTCCGACTGCACAGCCCCGCACTTCGGCTGTGTGTAATGAAAAGGGTTGGGATGAGTCAGGGAGAGCTAGTGTTGGGGCAGTCTCTAAAGCTGTCGAGGAATGGAAAGAGGAGTGAGGAAAGGATTTAGGATCTATGGGGTCAGCTAGGTTTCCTTTTGTGAGTTTATATAATGGTTTCATTGGAATGGCAAAACCAGGTATCCAAAGGTGAAAGTATCCAACCATGCCTAGGAAGGAAAGGAGTTGTTGTTTTGTAGAAGGCATTGTTGGGATTTGAGAGATCAGTCGGACACGATCAGCAGGCAAAGCACATGTGTTTTCATGAAGAATTATGCTGAGATAGGTAACAGATGAGGAAGAAATTTGGACTTGACTAAAGTAATGGGGGCTGTCCGCAAAGCCTTGCAGCCATACAGCCCAGGTAATTTGCTGAGCCTGATGGGTGTCAGGGTCAGTCCAAGTGAAAGTGAAGAGAGGCTGGGATGAAGGGTGCAAAAAAATAGTAAAGAAAGCATGTTTGAGATCTAGAACAGAATACTGGGTTGTGGAGGGGTTGTGGAGGGAGGTATTGAGGATAGGAAAGTATATGGCTTTGGCACCACTGGGTGGATAGGCAAGACAATTTGGTTGATAAGGTGCAGATCCTGAACTAACCTGTAAGGCTTGTCCGGTTTTTGGACGGGTAAAACAGGGTAATTGTAAGGAGAGTTTACAGGCTTTAAAAGGCCATGGTGTAACAGGCAACTGATAACAGGCTTTAATCCTTTTAAAATGTGCTGTGGGATGGGATATTGGCATTGAGCGGGGTAAGGGTGATTAGGCTTTAATGGGATGGTAAGGGGTGCATCATTTGTCTCCAAGGAGGGAGTAGAGGTGTCTTATACTTGTGGATTAAGGTGGGGAGATACAAGGAGAAGATGTGAAGGAGGCTTTGAACTGGTGCAAAAGGCGGCAATGAGGTGTGGCTGTAGCCCAGGAATAATCAGGGGAGCAGATAATTTAGTTAAAATGTCTCGACCTAATAAGGGAGCTGGGCAGGTGGGGATAACTAAAAAGGAGTGTATGAAAGAATGTTGTCTAAGTTGGCACCAGAGTTGGGGAATTTTAAGAGATTTAGAAGCCTGGCCATCAATACTTAAAACAGTTGTGAAGGCAAGGGAAACAGGCCCTTGAGAAGAAGGTAATGTGGAATAGGTAGCCTCCGTATTGATTAAGAAGGGGACAGACTTACCCTCCACTGTAAGAGTTACCCAAAGCGTCTGTGATGATCCAGGAGGCTTCCGAAGCAATCGGGCAGCGTCAGTCTTCAGCCGCTAAGCCGAGAAGATCTGAGAAGGAGTCAGTCAGAGAGCCTTGGGCCAGAGTTCCAGGGGCTCTGGGAATGGCTGCCAGGCGAGTTGGATAGTCCAGTTTCCAGTGGGGTCCCGCACAGATGGGACACAGCTTAGGAGGAATCCTGGGCTGCGGGCATTCCTTGGCCCAGTGGCCAGATTTCCAGCACTTGTAGCAGGCTCCTAGGGGTAGGAGGTTCTGGAGGAACCCCAGGCAGCTGCGGTTCAGGCGTTTGGAGTTCTTGTGTGCTGGAGATGTGGCTGGGGTTTCTCTCACAGTGGAGGCAAGGAACTGCAACTCAGAAATACTTTGCTACTTGGCTGCCTCCACTCGATTATTGTACACCTTGAAGGCAAGGTTAATTAAGTCCTGTTGTGGGGTTTAAGGGCCAGAATCTAATTTCTGGAGCTTTTTTTTATGTTGGGAGTGGGTTGGGTAATAAAATGTATATTGAGAATAAGACAGCCTTCTGGCCCCTTTGGGTCTAGGGCAGTAAAACGTCTAAGGGTTGTTGCCAAACGGGCCATGGAGTGGGCTGGGTTTTTCTATTTGATGAAAAAGCCTAAATGCTAACTGATTCAGGAGAGGTCGGATAAATAAAAAAGGAGCATTAACTTTGACTATGCCTTTAGCTCCAGCCACCTCTTTAAGAGGAAATTGTTGGGCAGGTGGGGGAAGGCTAGTAGTGGAACGAAACTGTAAGCCAGACCGGTTGTGAGGAGGGGAGGTGACAGAAGGATTACAGAATTGGGGAGCGGGGGCTGAGGAAAAATTGAGACCTAGCTCGGCCTGGCAAGGAGCAGTCTGGGGAGGAGGGGAGAGGTCAGATGGGTCCATAGAAAAGGAAGATTGAAAAGATTCAGAGACGCTTTGGGGTTGGGACTGAAGGGACAGGTGGGAGGGAAAGAAGCAAGATTTGGTTCGAGTTGCATTGGGAACAGAGACTAGGGAGGGACCAAAGTGTGAAAGAATGCCTGGACGTCAGCACCTCAGACCATTTGCCCATTTTTCTTTTCTTTTTTTTTTTTTTTTTTTTTTGAGACGGAGTCTCGCTCTGTCGCCCGGGCTGGAGTGCAGTGGCCGGATCTCAGCTCACTGCAAGCTCCGCCTTCCGGGTTCACGACATTCTCCTGCCTCAGCCTCCCGAGTAGCTGGGACTATAGGCGCCCGCCACGTCGCCCGGCTAGTTTTTTGTATTTTTTAGTAGAGACGGGGTTTCACAGTGTTAGCCAGGATGGTCTCGATCTCCTGACCTCGTGATCCACCCGTCTCGGCCTCCCAAAGTGCTGGGATTACAGGCTTGAGCCACCGCGCCCGGCCCATTTGCCCATTTTTCAACAAAAATTATCTAAGTCTCGTAGGATGGAGAAATCAAAAGTGCCGTTTTCTGGCCATTTATAACCATTGTTGAGTTTGTATTGGGGCCAAGCAGTGTTGCAGAAGAAAATAAGATGCTTAGATTTAGGTCAGGCGAGAGTTGAAGAGGTTTTAAGTTCTTGAGAACACAGGCTAAAGGAGAAGAAGGAGGAATGGAGGGTGGAAGGTTGCCCATAGTGAAGGAGGCAAGTTTAAAGAAAAGGGTAGGCCGGGCGCGGCGGCTCAAGCCTGTAATCCCAGCACTTTGGGAGGCCGAGACGGGCGGATCACGAGGTCAGGAGATCGAGACCATCCTGGCTAATACGGTGAAACCCTGTCTCTACTTAAAAATACAAAAAACTAGCCGGGTGACGAGGCAGGCGCCTGTAGTCCCAGCTACTCGGGAGGCTGAGGCAGGAGAATGGCGTGAACCTGGGAGGGGGAGCTTGCAGTGAGCTGAGATCCGGCCACTGCACTCCAGCCTGGGTGGCAGAGCAAGACTCCGTCTCAAAAAAAAAAAAAAAAAGAAAAAGAAAAGGGTAGAGACACGGAGAAGGGGGGTGGGGAGCAGCCAAAGCAGGTGTCCCCACAATTGACTTGCCACCAAGGGAATGTGGGTCAATGACCAAGGCAGGCGTCCCCATGGAGATCAGCCACCAATGGAACGTGGGTGAATAATCAGAGAGGCGTCCCCGCAATGATTAAACACCAAGGGAAGGCTGCCTTCCCAAGTCCGTGACGGGTGCTGAAGTTTTGGGTCCATGGATAAAATGTGTCTCCTTTGTCTCTACCAAAAAATGAAAGGAATTGAAATTAAGAGAAGGGAGAGATTGAAGGATGGTGCCAAGATTGAAAGGAGAAAGAGGTTGAGGGATAGTGAGAGAGGTTGGAGAAGAGAGTAAAAAGAGGCTGCTTACCCAGTTTAAAATTGGTGAGATGTTCCTTGGGCTGGTTGGTCTGAGGACTGGAGGTCATAGGTGGATCTCTTCACGGAGTGAGGGTGAGGACAGGGGACTGGTCTCCCGAAGGAGTCCCGCTGACCCAGGTCTTCGGCACCAAATGTCTCACGTGTGTCCGTGTGAAGAGACCACCAAACAGGCTTTGTGTGAGCAACATGGCTGTTTATTTCACCTGGGTGCAGGCGGGCTGAGTCCGAAAAGAGAGTCAGCCGGCAGGTGGATCTCTTAAGCTCAGGAGTTCGAGCCCAGCCTGGGCAACATGGCGAAACCCCATCTCTACAAAACTTAACAAAAATTAGCCAGGAGTAGTGGTGCATGCCTGTAGTCCCAGCTACTCAGGAGGCTGAAGCGGGAGGATCACTTCAGCCCGGGAGTTCAAGTCTGCAGTGAGCCAAGATTGGGCTATTGCACTTCAGCCTGGGTAACAGAGTGACACACCAATCAAAAAAAAAAAAAAAAAAAAAAAAAAAAAAAAAAAAAAAAGAGGAAGGAAGGAAGGAAATGGGGGAGGGAGGGAGGAAGGAAAGAAAGGAAAAAGAAAAAACTCTTCTTTTAATTGCAGAAACAGATTTTTAAGAGGCTTTCCCTCTATTTATAGATGTCCAGGATGAGCACAATGGCTCATACCTGTGATCCCAGCACTGTGGGAGACTGAGATGGGGGAGGATTACTTGAGACAAGGAGTTCAAGACTAGCCTAGGCAACATAGCAAGGTCCTGTCCCTATGAAGCATTTTTTAATATTTTAGCAGGGTGTGGTGGTGCTTGTCTGTTGTCCCAGCTCCTCAGGAGCCTGAGGCGGGAGGATCGTCTGAGCCCAGGAGTTGAAGGTTGCAGTGAGCCATGATCATGCCACTGCACTCCAGCCTGGGTATCAGAGTAAGACCCTGTCTCTAAATTTAAAAAACAGGTGTCCTGTTATATCTCACTAAACACAGGATTTTAACCTGAGAGATTAATGTCAAGTTAACTCCTGTGTAGAACCCTACGGGGTGCCTGATTAGGTTGGATAACTCCCTGAAATTATAGGCAAAGTGTTTATGTGTGTATTTTCATATTTTAGGAGAGAAGAACTCTTTGGAAGAGTTTTACAGTAGTTCTGTTTGGTTTCCATGTGACACTACAGTTTTAAGTCCTGCATGTCATGTTTGCTCATTTCACAATGATCACTTTTTCCAAGCCACTGCTAGCCTGGAGCACCTGTCACAACAACTTGTCTAATCATCTCATCAAGACATCTGTTAGGGTTAAATAAGGAAAAAATGGGCCAGGTGTGGTGGCTCACACCTGTAATCCCAGCACTTTGGGAGGCCAAGGCGGGAGGATCACCAGGTCAGGAGTTCGAGACCAGCCTGACCAACATGGTGAAACCCTGTCTCTACTAAAAATATAAAAATTAGCTGAGTGTGGTGGCAGGTACCTGTAATCCCAGCTACTCAGGAGGCTGAGGCAGGAAAATCACTTGAACCCGGGGGACGGAGGTTGCAAGATCACGCCACTGCACTCCAGCCTGGGCGACAGAGCAAGACTCCGTCTCAAAAAAATAAATAAAAATAAATAAGGAAAAAATGGAGAATTGAGGAAGAGTTTCCACCTTGCCTCTGTCACTGGCTGGTGCCCCAGACACAGGGCACATCTCCTAACCCACCAAGCTTTTCTCAGGACATTTGGAGGGTGTGAAAGATCAGCTCTGTCTTGGCCAGAACTTTAGGTGGCAACTCCCCTTGGAAGCCTTTGGCTTTTTCTAAACTAGTGAGAACCTGAGAGGTCAGTCAGCTCTGCTGATTCTGCAGCTTTTCTTTGCATAGGCTTGAGGTGAAATGTCAGTAGAAAACTTAGGGGAAAAATAAACCTGAAGTGCAGGTGGTTCTCCTCCTACCTGGACCACCCATCTCAGGGTTTTTAGGATATGTGAGGAATGTTTTGTTTCTTACCTAAATTTGGCTGACAGAGAAGTACCCATTATTTACTTGGATATCAGAAACCCCTCTTTTCTTTTTACCAGTAAGTGTTTCTTTTGATAGCATGAAGAGAATATTTATGTGCTTTTTCACTCTTTGAAAGCTACATAAGGAAAATGAAATGGGCCGGGCGCGGTGGCTCAAGCCTGTAATCCCAGCACTTTGGGAGGCCGAGGCGGGTGGATCACGAGGTCAGCAGATCGAGACCATCCTGGCAAACATGGTGAAACCCCGTCTCTACTAAAAATACAAAAAACTAGCCGGGTGAGGTGGCGGTGCCAGTAGTCCCAGCTACATGGGAGGCTGAGGCAGGAGAATGGCGTAAACCTGGGAGACGGAGCTTGCAGTGAGCTGAGATCCGGCCACTGCATTCCAGCCTGGGCAACAGGGCCAGACTCCGTCTCAAAAAAAAAAAAAAAAAGAAAAGAAAATGAAATGAATGACGCCTGGCTTCTTTATTTCTTACCCGTGATCAGCTGAATTATAAGTTTCACTGAATGCTTAGGGCAGTGATTACTTTCAATGCAGCAGTCATTACCATTTTCTTTCCCTTCCTTCTTTACGCCTTCAGTCAGTATTAGGGCAGCTTTTTTTTTTTTTTCTCCTGTACGTACTCCAGAACACTGATCATCGTGCTGTTCTTAAGGCACAGTTTTCCTGTCTTCCACTCTCTCACTCCTTCCCCTCTGGGATTCATTCACAAGTATTTGATAGAGGCAGCCCAGCACGGCTGACTATAAGCTTTCCAGTGCTGTTTTTTCATTTATTTTTTATTTAATTAATTATTATTTTTATTTATTTATTTATTTATTTTGAGACAGAGTCTCGCTCTGTCACCCAGGCTGGAGTGCAGTGACACAGTCTTGGCTCACCGCAACCTCCTTCTCCCAAGTTCAAGCAATTCTGCCTCAGTCTCCCAGGAAACTGGGCTTGCAAGCATGCACCACCACACCTGGCTAATTTTTGTATTTTTAGTAGAGACGGGATTTCACCATGTTGGCCAGGCTGGTCAAACTCCTGGCTTCAAGTGGAGACCTCAACCTCCCAAAGTGCTGGGATTACAGGCATGAGCCACTGTGCCCAGCTGTGTTTTTGGATTTGTTTTATTTGTTTGAGTGTAGTAGAACAAGAGATTTAGGGGGCTTGCAGTAGCCTATAAAGATGTTGTGGAGTGGAGGTGTTTGAGAATCACTGGTTAGAAAACTGAAACTCATTAAAATCCAAGTTCTCCATTTTCTTTCATATGGCTTTTCTGTTATCCTTAATGTTGGCAGCACCTCAAGTTAGAATCACTCGTGAATTTCATTAACATCACTACCTCTCTTTTCCACATGCTAAACAAAGATACCAACTAGGAGAAAAGCAGTCCCTGTGAAGCCCAGCTAGCCGCAGTGGAGGATGCTGGCTGTGTATGTGGGATGCAGAGTTCCTCTCTTTATGCTGACCTTGGAGTCCATGAGAAAGGAGATTTTTTTGGACTGAGGCTGACCTTATGTGCTTGAAACTGTGAGGTCTGCTATCTTGAGGGTTAGGATTTGCAAAGCTAGTATGATTCTGGTAGCTATTTTTTCCGAGGCACTGCTGCCAAGTGGTCTGTCATGTAACAGAGTGACTGAGCATCCAGGTTTGCAGTCCTGCCCCACCACATGGCAGCTCTGTCATCTTGGGCCACATTTTCACCTCTCTGTTCCTCAACTCTTTGTGCCTCAACTTCTCTCTCAAGGAATTACAGTGGTATCTACTTCAGATGATTGTTGGGAACATAATGGATGAATGCATGTAAAGTGCTTAGGACTGTATATGGCATATTGAAAACATTCAGTATTAGTGTCTTTGCTGTTATGGTTTTATTTATTAATAATATTTCATGATCCAAATGGCTTCCAGTAAAATGGCTGTCAGTAAATATAGATTATTCACATGTTTTTACTTTTTCCCCTCCAAAATGGGACTTAGAAAACACTTTAAGGAAACATATTGGCATTATCTTAGTTTCAGATATATTATTTGGATCCTGATTTAAAGAGATAGACATTGGGTGTGGATCTTACAAATTTTCAAGAGAACAATCAATGATGGTTAAGAGAAGCGGTCAGGTACAAAGAAATTTTCCTCCTGATTAAGGTAATCACCAATCTGTAATTGTCCTCTCTTGCAGCTCTAAGTCACAAAGATAATAAAGAATTCTGAAGAGAAGAAAATACCACCCTTTAGCAGGATACTTCAGTAGCTCTTTCATCTAACCCTGTTTTTTCCTCAGGCCTAAGTAACATTCACTCATCCTGAATCTTTATAAATTTGTTGGGGCCTGTCCACAGTTAACACAACTTTGGAGCCTTAGAGAAACTAAATATCAAATTGGCATGCTAGACATTATCATTTACTCTAATTACAAAGACAGCCCAGCTATTCAGTTGAGTTCCCCATACTTCCTTTATTTAATAACCAACTTCCCCAGTTTGTGCAACTTCCTGAATTCTTAGAGCTGAAATTATTGTTAGTTTCCATCATAATAAAAGGTCTCGCATGCGTAACAACTGAAGTATCCTGCTAAAGGGTGGTATTTCCTTCTCTTTAGAGTTATTTATTATCTTTGTGACTTAGATCTGCAAGAGAGGACAATCACAGACTGGTGATTCTCTTTTCTTAATCAGGAGGAAAATTTCATTGTGCCTTCCCACTTCTCTTAACCATCATTTGTTATTCTCTTTAATTAGAGCTTTCACTAGAGATTAATATACATTTTCATATCTTTCTAGTTTTTTAAATGAACTTATTTTTATTGATTACTTTGAACATAGTCTTTAAAGAGCCAAAAAAAGTGGGTGGATTACCTGAGGTCGGGAATTTGAGACCAGCCTGACCAACATGGAGAAACCTTGTCTTTACTAAAAATACAAAATTAGCCGGGTGTGGTTGTACATGCCTATAATCCCAGCTACTCAGGAGGCTGAGGCAGGAGAATTGCTTGAACCCGGGAGGCGGAGGTTGTGGTGAGCCAAGATTGAACCATTGCACTCCAGCCTGGGCAACAAGAGCAAAACTCTGTCTCAAAAAAATAATAATAATAAAATAAAGAGTGAAAAAAGCTTGTCTTTGCCCTTTTTTTCTTGAGATAGAGTCTCACTCTGTCACCTCACCCAGGATGCAGTGCAGTGGTATAATCTCAGCTCACTGCAACCTCCACCTCCCGGGTTCAAGCAATCCTCCCACCTCAGCCTCCATGGTAACTGGGATTACAGGTGTGGGCTACCACGCTTGGCTAATTTTTGTATGTTTAGTAAGATTTCACCATGTTAGCCAGGCTGGTCTTGAACTCCTGACCCTCAAGTGATCTGCCCACCTCGGCCTCCCAAAGTGCTGGGATTACAGGTGTGAACCACCATGCCCAGCCCCTTGCCCTACTTTTTATACCCTACTTCCAATCCCCAAAGATTGCCATCTTCATACCCCTCCTTTTTAAAGTAGTTTTGTCTTTTTCTTTTTTTTTTTTTTTTTTTTGAGACGGAGTCTTGCTCTGCCACCCAGGCTGGAGTGCAGTGGCCGGATCTCAGCTCACTGCAAGCTCCGCCTCCCGGGTTTACGCCATTCTCCTGCCTCAGCCTCCCGAGTAGCTGGGACTACAGGCGCCCGCCTCGTCGCCCGGCTAGTTTTTTGTATTTTTAAGTAGAGACAGGGTTTCACCGTATCAGCCAGGATGGTCTCGATCTCCTGACCTCGTGATCCGCCCGTCTCGGCCTCCCAAAGTGCTGGGATTACAGGCTTGAGCCACCGCGCCCGGCCAAAAGTAGTTTTTTCTAGTATTTTTTTCTCTGTTTCTAAATAAAATGCTTACACAGACCTCTCTTGATTTAAAAGATTTTGGACATGACTTACTCGCTTTCTACATGTTAGATGTGGACTTAGTGCACACGCATAGGTATACACTTGCTCCAACAACTTCTCCTGCCATTTCCCACCACAATTTTTGGCTAAATCATTGGGCACTGTCTGGATGTTATTCAGTGCTGAGCCTAGTGCGGTCGTCAGCCTTCCCTGCACATTTGCTTCCTTTTCTATATACTTACTGATATATTTTCCAAAGATCCAGCAACTCTATCATGCACATATCATAATTTTGCTCTAGTTTTGTTCTGTTTACCCAGACTTCACCCTTTGACACCTATCCCATTGTCTTTTTCCTTGGTTGTGGGTTCATATCTTTTTTACACCTTGTCACTTTAGTGAGATTTCAGGAGAAAGAGGATACAAATGTTTGTGGTCATTCTGCTGTTAATTGCAATTGTTTTTTTGGGTTTTTTTTTTTTTTTTTTTTTTTGAGACAGAGTCTAGCTCTAGCTCTATCACCCAGGCTGGAGTGCAGTGGCGCAATCTTGGCTCCCTGCAAGCTCCGCCTCCTGAGTTCACACCATTCTCCTATCTCAGCCTCCCGAGTAGCTGGGATTACAGGTGCCTGCCACCACGCCTGGCTAATTTTTTTGTATTTTTAGTAGAGACGGGTTTTAGCCAGGATGGTCTCGATCTCCTAACCTGGTGATCCACCCACCTGGGCCTCCCAAAGTGGTGGGATTACAGGCATGAGCCACCATGCCCGGCCTAGTTGCAATTCTTTTTACATTTTTACCTCTAAAAGAGACTGTTCTACTTTGAAAGACAAATTTGTTAAAATGTTTAAACATAAATTTTAAAATTTATCACAGATTTTAAAAAAATGTATATTTTATTTATATCATTCGAAATTCAAAATGTTCCTAACACAGAGAAATGATAAATATTTGAGTGAAGAATATGCTAATTACCCTGATCTGATCACTGTATTATAGCTATGGAAACATCACCATGTACCTTATGAATATGTACAATTATTATTTGTCAATTAAACAAAAGTAAAAAAAAATTAAACTTACTAAAAGACACAAAAATAAAAAGTCTGTCTCTCACATCTATCCCCTTGTCACCCAGTTTCCCTCCCCAGAAACAATCAGTATCAGTTTCTTGAGTATCCTTCCAGAATTATTCGATGAGTGTATATTTTCTCTTTGTACACAAATAGTTGAATTCAATAGAGATGATTTTGCACCTTGCTTTTTACTTAACAATAGATCTTAGAATTCATTTCATTACAGTTATTTAAAAACATATTAATTTTTTTTGTATGTGTATATGAGACTGAGTCTCGCTCTGTTGCCTAGGCTGGAGTGCAATGGTGCAATCTTGGCTCACTGCAACCTCCACTTCCTGGGTTCAACTGATTCTCTTGCCTCCACCTCCCGAGTAGCTGGGATTCTAGGGATGTGTCACAGTGCACTTTTTTTTTTTTCAGTAGAGACGGGGTTTCGCTATGTTAGCCTGGCAGTTCTTGAATTCCTGGCCTCAAGTAATTCATTCACTTACCTTGGCTTCTCAAATGCTGGGATTACAGGCATGAGCCACTGTATCTAGCCTTATTCATTTTTTAAATGGATGCATTATATTCTATTGTATGAATGACCACAACTTAATCAATTTTCTGTTGATGAAAATTTGTTTCCAGTCTTTTCTATTACGAACAGTGCTACAGTGATGATTTTTGTACATAAGTAATTTCCTGCTTGTGTTAATACACCTATTAGGATAGATTTCTAGAGTAGAATTTCTAGCATACCATAGAATTTGACTTTTAAATGTAATATACCATTTTCTCATGAATGCAAGGCATTGTATGAAATGCAAAATACTTGATTTTCTTTTTTGTTTTTTGAGACGGAGTCTCGCTCTGTCACCCAGGCTGGAGTGCAGTGGCACGATCTTGGCTCACTGCAACCTCCACCTCCCTAGTTCAAGCAATTCCCCTGCCTCAGCCTCCTGAGTAGCGGGGATTACAGGTGCATGACACCACACCTGGCTAATGTTTTGTTTGTTTGTTTGTTTGTTTGTTTGTTTGTTTGTTTTGAGACAGAGTCTTGCTCTGTCACCCAGGCTGGAGTGCAGTGATGCAATTTCAGCTCACTGCAAGCTCCGCTTCCCAGGTTCACGCCATTCTCCTGCCTCAGCCTCCCCAGCAGCTGGAACTACAGGCACATGCCACCATGCCCAGCTAATTTTTTTGTATTTTTCGTAGGGACGGGGTTTCACCATGTCAGCCAGGATGGTCTCGATCTCCTGACCTCGTGATCCACCTGCCTCGGCCTCCCAAAGTGCTGGGATTACAGGCGTGAGCCACCACGCCCAGCCCACGCCTGGCTAATTTTGATTTTCTTTTTTAATCAAGTAACAGGTTACAATTCATTTTCCCCCTCTTTCTACTCTCAACCTGCAGGGGCAACCAAAACAGATTTGGATACGGAAGGAAGCTGATAATCTGCTCTTGGTAGTGATTTCTCTTTATACTTACGATATGCTATATTATTTTCTTCCTTTTTCTTCTCTTCTAAAAACCTGCCAGCTGTGGTAGCTCACGCCTGTAATCCCAGCACTTTGGGATGCCAAGGCAGGCAGATCACTTGAGCTCAGGAGTTCAAGACCAGCCTGGCCAACATGGTGAAACCCTGTCTCTACTAAAAATACAAAAATTAGCCAGGTGTGGTGGCACATACCTGTAATCCCAGCTACTCTAGAGGCTGAGGCAGGAGGATTGCTTGCATCCAGGAGTTGGAGGTTGCAGTGAGCTGAGATTGTGCCACTGCACTCCAGCCTGAGCCACAAAGCAAGACTCTGTCTCAAAATAATAATAATAATAACATTTTTAAAATAAGAAATAAAAACCCAAAAGGGCGGGTATGAAATACTTTTTTATAGTTTCTTAAAAACAACTTTTTGAGATATAAGTCACATACCATACCATTGATCCATTTAAAGTGAACAATTCAGACCAGGTGTAGTGGCTCACGCCTATAATCCCAACACTTTGGGAGGCTGGGGTGGAAGGATCACTTGAGTCCAGGTGTTGAGACCAGCCAAGGTAACATAGTAAGACCTTGTCTCTACAAAAACTAAACAAAATTAGCCACGTGTGGTGGCACACACCTGTAGTCCCAGCTATACTGAAGTGAGAGGGTAACTTGAGCCTGGGAAGTTGAGGCTGCAGTGAGCTGTGATTATACCAAAGTAATCCATCCTGGGCGACAGAGCAAGACTCTGTCTTAAAAAACAAAAAATGGCCGGGCGCGGTGGCTCAAGCCTGTAATCCCAGCACTTTGGGAGGCCAAGACGGGCAGATCACGAGGTCAGGAGATTGAGACCATCCTGGCTAACACGGTGAAACCCCGGCTCTACTAACTAGCCGGATGAGATGGCGGGCGCCTGTAGTCCCAGCTACTCGGGAGGCTGAGGCAGGAGAATGGCCTAAACCCGAGAGGCGGAGCTTGCAGTGAGCTGAGATCCGGCCACTGCACTCCAGCCTGGACGACAGAGCAAGACTCTGTCTCAAAAAAAACCAAAAACAAAAAATGAGGCCGGGTACAGTGGCTCATGCCTGTTAATCCCAGCACTTTGGGAGGCCAAGGCGGGTGGATTGCCTGAATTCAGGAGTTAGAGACCAGCAAGACCAACATGGTGAAACCCCATCTCTACTAAAATACAAAAAATTAGCTGAGTGTGGTGATGCGTACCTGTAGTCCCAACTACTCAAGAGGCTGAGACAGGAGAATCATTTGAATCCAGGAGGCAGAGGTTGCAGTGAGCTGAGATTGTGCCACTGCACTCCAGCCTGGGCAAAAAGAGTAAGACTCCATCTCAAAAAATAAATAAATAAATAATGGAATAATGCACTGGTTTTTAGCGTATTTTCAGAGTGTAACCATCACCAGAATCAATTTGAGAAGTTTTTAACATTTTGAGACAGGGTTCTGTCACAAAGGCTTGAGTGCAGTGGCATTATGCTAGCTCACTAAACCTTGAATTACTGGGATCAAGTGACTCATTTGCCTCAGCCTCTCAAGTAGTTAGGACTACAGGCATGCACCACTATGTCTGGCTAATTTTTTTTTTTTTTTTTTTTTTTTTGAGACAGTGTTTCGCTCTGTCACTCAGGCTGGAGTGCAGTGGCGCTACCTCGGCTCACTGCAACATCTGCCTTCTGGGTTCAAGCGATTTTCTTGCCTCAGCCTCCCAAGTAGCTGGGAGTACACACATGCACCACCATGCCCTGCTAATTTTTGTATTTTTAGTAGAGATGGAGTTTTTGTCATGTTGGCCAGGCTGGTCTCAAACCCCTGACTGCAAGTGATCAACCCACTTCAGCCTCCCAAAGTGCTGGGATTACAGGTGTGAGCCACTGTGCCCAGCCTATCTGGCTAATTTTTAAAATTTTTGTAGAGATGGAGTGTGGCTATGTTGCCCAGGCTGGAATTTTAGAACTATGGTCCCCAACTTTGTGGGCACCAGGGACTGGTTTCGTGGAAGACAGTTTTTCCATGGACGGGGCGGTGTTGGGAGGGTGGGGATAGATTCAGGATGAAACTGTTCCACCTCAGATCATCAGACATTCCATTTTCATAAGGAGCACACAACCTAGATCCCTTGCATGTGCAATTCACAATAGGGTTCACACTCCTGGGAGAATCTGTTGCCTCCAGTGATCTGACAGGAGGCGGAGCTCAGGCGGTAATGCTCCCTTGCTGCTCACCTCCTGCTGTGTGGTCCCTTTAGTAACTGGCCATGCCCAGTACTAGTCTGTGGCCTGGGGGTTGGGGACCCCTGTTTTAGAATGTTTTTTGTCACCCCAGAAAGAAACTTTGTAACTTTTAGCATCACTCCCCACTTTCTCAAACTACCACAGCCCTGGGTAACCACTAAATCTACTTTCCCTATGTAGAGATTTACCTATTCTGGACATTTCATTTCAATGGAATTATACAATGTGTGGGTTTTTGTGTTTCTTGCAGTTTTGTTGGCAGAAATACCTGTGAGTTTCGAGTGAGTAGGTGGTTTTCCGGGTTGCTGTGGGTATTTTGGGAGGTTGTTATTTGCCCAGGAGAAATGAGGCAGGTTAGTTTTGAAGTAGGAATGGCTTAGCAGTTTCCTGGGACACAGCCAGTTAGCAAAGACATTTTAGAATTAGACTAACTTTCCTGTTAATGCAAGACTACTAAGTAAAAGTACGTGACACCCAAACTCCTTTTACTACTCAGAATCACTGAGTTAACATGCTGTGGGATCATCTTGAAGTAAACACTGTTTTGATCAAAATGTATTTGTGGCTTTCAGGGAAGTCTTGGGGGAAGAAAAAAAAAACAGTTATTTTACAAAGTTGACAGTCTTTTTTGTAACATGTAGTTATTGTAATAACTTTTTTTTTTTTTTGAGACAGCCTCACTCTGTCGCCCAGGCTGAAATGCAATGGTGTGATCTTGGTTCACTGCAACTTCCGCCTCTTAGGTTCAAGAGATTCTCCTGCCTCAGCCTCCCTAGTAGCCAGGACTACAGGCGCATACCACCATGCCCAGCTAATTTTTGTATTTTTAGTATAGACGGGGTTTCACCATATTGGCCAGGCTGGTCTCGAACTCCTGACCTCGTGATCCGCCCACCTCAGCCTCCCAAAGTGCTGGGATTACAGGCGTCAGCTACCGCACTTTTTTTTTTTGAGTTGGAGTTTTCGCTCTTGTTGCCCAGGTTGGAGTGCAATGTTGCAATCTTGGCTTACTGCAACCTCTGCCTCCTGGGTTCAAGTGATTCTCCTGTCTCAGCCTCCCAAGTAGCTGGGATTACAGTTACCCGCCACCACGCCCAGCTAATTTTGTATTTTTAGTAGAGATGGGGTTTCTCCATGTTGGTCAGGCTGGTCTCGAACTCCTGACCTCGGGTGATCCACCCACCTTGGCCTCTCAAAGTGCTGGGATTACAGGCGTGAGCCACTGCATCCAGCCTAACATTTTTTTAGTTATGTTAATTCACCAATATTCTATGCATTGCCTCCAAAAAAAAGTTCAGAATGCTTCTGTGAACTCTTGCCAGTTTGGATTCAGTTTTACCTTCTCTATATCTCATCTGTTGCACCACATCCTAAAATGTATAGCTAGTTTCCCACGATCAGAATGGAAAGAGGTCTCTCTCACACAATCGTTTGGGTCTCATTGCCAAAGGGATTGATGTGTGATGTTTTCTTGAATCTTGTGCTGACCCAGAAATTACCCCATTTTCAAGTCACAAAGGAATTATCAAGTGTGATGGGCCCATGGTCATGTGAAGGTTATGGCCATGCTTCCACAGAGTGTCAAAGTACAGAAAGTTTTTTCAAAATAAATAAAAACAGCCACACAAAATCTCATCCCTTTCATTTTTATACATTGTTAACCATCATGTATGACTCTCTTCACTGCTTGATGAGTAAAGGGGGAACTACTCTTATTCTCCAGGGATTTAATAAACTCATAGGTGGCACCTGTATCCTAGAAGGTAAAACTCAAACAGCCAGCCATTTGGCAGCCATCCGTGGAGCAGGCCAGCAGGAAGATAAACAATTGCTAGTAGACCTGGGACTGTGGGAAGCAAGGAAACTGCGCTTTGCTTTGGCAACCTTTTTATGGAAGACTGGGAGAGCTAAAAGCTCCCTAATGAGTTTAAAGTTTAGCATTATAGGAAAAGCAAAAAAAAAAAAAAAAAAAATCTGAAAAATCATTGTTAATCTGAAAAAGGGTGTGTTAGGATTCTTTTAATTGAAAAACAGTCAAACTGGCATGAGCATTAGAGGGTGTTTATTGGCTTTTGTATCCAGAAAGTCGAGTGGGTAGAGTACACCTGGGTCCAGGAGCTGAAAAGATGCCACCGGATCTCTTCCTCTTCTCCCTTCCTCTCGGGTGGGCCCTCCTCTGTGTTGGTGTCATTCTTGGGTGGGCTTTTTCCACATGGTGGCCACTGGCAGCTCCAGGTTAGTCTCTTCAGCGGGTGGTGGGGAGGGAAATGTATCTTTCCCAGTAGTGTCAATGTGGGTTTCAGGATCGAATCTCATTCCCCATTCCTGAACCAATCATGGTGATGGGGATGGAATGGAAGATCCTAACTGGCCAGCCTGGGATACAAGTTGACACCTGGAGGGGGAGAAAGTGGGTATAGTTAGCCCACTCAAACCACACAGACCGAGAGTAAGAAAGGGATATTTCTCCAAAAGAACACCATAGTGTTGTTACCAGAAGAGAGAGTAGATGCTATGTGTAATCACACGTCTGCGCACTACAGAGAGGAAGTCCAGAGCTCATTTGGCCAGGATAGTATGTTCACAGAAGTAAATGACTGTTCT
Source organism: Rhinopithecus roxellana (assembly GCF_007565055.1). Classification (NCBI taxonomy): domain Eukaryota; kingdom Metazoa; phylum Chordata; class Mammalia; order Primates; family Cercopithecidae; genus Rhinopithecus; species Rhinopithecus roxellana. The sequence goes on along the minus strand of NC_044568.1, from coordinate 69,035,149 downwards.
CTGCTAAAGACTAATGAGAGAAAATAGGAATAAATAACAGTAGGAGGGACTTTAGTAATAGGTTTCAGAAAAGCTAGAAATAGGTCAAAGTTGTATAAAGCAAATCCCATTTTTCTACTGTTTTCCATTACAAAGTCATAGGGAAACACCCACCAGATTTTCTGAGTTGAGAACTCATTTTAGAAAGTAGTTATGGGCTGGGCACAGTGGCTCACGCCTGTAATCACAGCACTTTGGGAGGCCGAGGAGGGCGGATCACCTCAGGAGTTCGAGACCAGCCTGGCCAACATGGTAAAACCCCCGTGTCTACCAAAAATATAAAAATTAGCCAGGCTTGGTGGCAGGCACCTGTAATCCCAGCTACTCGGAGGCCGAGGCAGGAGGATTGTGGACCTGGCTAAGTTTTTAAAAAATATTTTTATAGACATGGGGTCTCCCTGTGTTGCCCAGACTGGTCTCAAACTCCTCACCTCAAGTGATCCTCCCACCTCAGCCTCCCAAAGTGCTGGGATTACAGGTGTGAGCCACTGCACCTAGCCCCCTCTTCTTTCTCTTAGCAAACAATTCATTTACCCTTAAGCCTCAGACAAATTTTTCTTTTTTTTTGAGATGAAGTTTCGCTATTGTTGCCTAGGCTGGAGTGCAGTGGTGCGAATCTCGGCTCACTGCAGCCTCCAGCTCCCGGGTTCCAGCGATTCTCCTGCTTCAACCTCCTGAGTGAATCTCCTGCTTCAGCCTGGGGTTACAGGCGCCCGCTACCACACCCAGCTAACTGTTTGTATTTTTGGTAGAGACAGGGTTTCACCATGTTGGCCAGACTGATCTTAAACTCCTGACCTCAAGTGATCCGCCCACCTCGGCCTCCCAAAGTGTTGGGATTACACGCGTGAGCCACCGCGCCCAGCCGACGCAGACATTTTTTTTTTCTATGCTACAATATTCCATAACTCCATGTTGAACCCCCAAGGACTTCATCATTTTACATAATAGAGTGAACTACTACTACAGTGTCACATTTTGGAGACAGTGTTGTGCCACAACCTGAATCTCTCTTAAGAGCAGAGCTAGGCCGGGCGCGGTGGCTCAAGCCTGTAATCCCAGCACTTTGGGAGGCCGAGATGGGCGGATCACGAGGTCAGGAGTTCGAGACCATCCTGGCTAACACGGTGAAACCCCGTCTCTACTAAAAATTACAAAAAGCTAGCTGGGCGAGGTGGCGGGCGCCTGTAGTCCCAGCTACTCGGGAGGCTGAGGCAGGAGAATGGCGTAAACCTGGGAGGCGGAACTTGCAATGAGCTGAGATCCGGCCACTGCACTCCAGCCTAGGCGACAGAGCGAGACTCCGTCTCAAAAAAAAAAAAAAAAAAAAAAAAAAAAAAAAAAAAAAAAAGCAGAGCTTCTGCTTGTATAAGATTGGACTCTGGATTGGAAGTGTGGCTTAGGACCACATGCAGCGGTGGTGGCTTAGGACCACATGCAGAGACTTCCCAGGCTCTTTGGAAGCAAGGAAAGGTGGGGGTGGGGAGGGCAGAAAGGAGGATGGGCAGACAGGTGCAGCCCTCAGCAGGTGCTCCGCCTTCACAGCTCAGCAGATGCGGCAGATAAGAAGCCCAGTGAAGAGTGTGGATGTGATTTAGAAGAGAATGGAATCACAACCTATAACATAAAAAGCTGCACATAGACTTTGCCTGCAAGGCTGTCAGTTTAAACATGAGAATGGTAAACTTAGATGAAAAATAAGTATAGATTTCTTAAGCATTTATATTACTTCTTCCCCATCCTCTCTTTCTTAATTCCTGAAATTTATATCAGGACTGTATATTTGAACCCTTTTTATTCATCCATCCATTCATCCATTCATTCATTTAGTAAGTAGTTACTGAGCACCCGACACGTGCTAGGACTCTTCTAGGCATTGGGGATACAGCAGGGAACAAAAGAAAATCCTTGACTTTATTATAGAGTTCACATTCCAAGGAGGAGAGCAGACAATAAGGAAATACACAACCTGTCAGGTGATATTAAGTGCTAAGACAAATGAAGCAGGGTGAGAGGGGTAAAGAGTGGCAGGGGAAGGAGGCTGCCGTTTTAGATGTGACAAATGTGATCTGTGAGCAGAGACATGATAGGGTTTGGGAGCAAGCTGTGAGGCCACCAGGAGGAGCAGCCAATGCGGAGGGGAAGTGAGGCCGACTCCTCCGGGCCAAGATCACTTGGTCTACTGGAGAATAGCAAGGAGGCCAGGAAGCAAGGGAGAGTGTTAAAAGATGAGATCAGAGAGAGAACAAAGGAAGGCGGTGACTGGGGACTGCTCATATTCAGGGGAGAAGGGAAACCACTGAGGGGTCTGGGCAGAAGAATGAAGGGGCCAGACTTATGATTCAAACCAAATAGCTCCAGCTGCAATGGATGAAAAGAGTAGAAGCAGGGAGACCAATGAGGAGATTACTGGAAAAACCCAAAGCAGAGTTGATGGGCCAGGGTGCTTGAGGTAGAAGTGGATTCTCATCCTGGAATGCCTATTTCTACCTATTCCTTCTTTTTTTTTTTTTTTTTTTTTTTGAGACGGAGTCTCGCTCTGTCGCCCAGGCTGGAGTGCAGTGGCCGGATCTCAGCTCACTGCAAGCTCCGCCTCCCGGGTTTACGCCATTCTCCTGCCTCAGCCTCCCAAGTAGCTGGGACTACAGGCACCCGCCAACTCGCCCGGCTAGTTTTTTGTATTTTTTAGTAGAGACGGGGTTTCGCCGTGTTAGCCAGGATGGTCTCGATCTCCTGACCTCACGATCCACCCGTCTCGGCCTCCCAAAGTGCTGGGATTACAGGCTTGAGCCACCGCGCCCGGCCTACCTATTCCTTCTTTACTTTTTTTCTTTTTCCTCACTGTTCTTTACAGTGTGTAACCTTTTTCCTGTTCTCTGCTAAATACTAATGAGAGAAAATAGGAATAAACAACAGTATAGACACGAATCATATAATTTGTAGTTACATAGTTTTGAGGCCGACCAGGGGTTTTGTTCTGGATCTGTCTGGTCACCTCTCACCTCCCTGCCACCCCTATAAAGCTTGCTGAGTATGGGGCTGGGGTCAGATTATGATAACACTGTTCCAGGCTACACATTTAGAAGGTGCTGGTGTGGATGGGAGAGAGGATCAGCAAGTCCTACGAAGGGGGACACAGGGTCAGGGTCTTCCCTGTTTCTGTTGATTAGGAAACAGCCATGAGCTTAGATCTAATATTGATCATGTCCAGGACGCTCTGAAAATGTTTCCTTGTGGAAATTGCTCCCATCACTGGCTATCCTACAGTGGAAAATTATACAGGAATAGAGAACTACAGCAAAGGCAGGAGGCACTGCCTGGATCATAGAACATCAGTGCTGGGAGTGACGTTAGAGATCGTATCAGGCTGGGACTAGAGAAACGCAGGAGTCTCAACTACCACGCCCATCTTCGTTCCATTCACTATGCTGACTTTCCAAACAACAGGCGCCCTTGCTGGAAGAGCTGTAGAGACGGTTTTCAGCATCTCTGTGTTCATCCCATCACAGGGTGACTGGTTCATTTGCCTTTCGATCCTAAACAGTAATGCATCCTTTCTTTTTGTTTTCAACCCTAGGGGTTGCCCTGCTCTCAGATGTCTATCCTGAGAAAATCTTGCCAGACCTGTTGGCTCAGTATGACAGCAGCAAAGACAAGCACACACCAGAGACCAGAATGAAAGTCGGGGAAGTCCTGATGCGAATCGTCAGGGCGTTAGGTGAGTTTTCTTGTTCCGTCCACCTGGAAAAGGACGGAGGATCAATATGACTTTGAAACCAAAGTGTGTGTACCTGGGGGCTTGTTATACTAGCGTGGTGAGGGTAGTTTGAGGACTGGGATGAACTACTACCCATTTAGGAATTTAGGAAATATTCAGATCCCTACTATGAGACTGAAAGCAACAATGTCCTTTTTCTTAAAACTGCTTAGTCTCTGGCTAGGTGTGGTGGCTCATGCCTGTAATCCCAGCACTCTGGGAGGCCGAGGCAGGTGGATCACCTGAGGTCAGGAGTTTAAGACCAGCCTGGTCCACATGGTGAAACCCTGTCTCTACTAAAAATACAAAAAATAGCTGGGCGTGGTGGTGCACACCTGTAATCCCAGCTACTCGGGAGGCTAAGGCAGAAGAATCGCTTGAAGCTGGGAGGCAGAGGTTGTGGTTGAGTCGAGATTGCGCCACTGCACTCCAGCCTGGGCAACAGAATGAGATTCCATCTCAAAAATAACAACAACAAAAAAACTGCTTAGTCTCCTTCCCTGGGAGCTGTGTTGGGCCCTAATTTTCAATGGAGCTGGAATGAGAAGTCTCACACTTGAGCAAAATGAAGAGGAATGTCAGCTGGGCGCCGTGGCTCACACCTGTAATCTCAGCACTTTGGGAGAATCGCTTTAGGCCTGGCAGGAGTTCAAGACCAGCCTGGGTAACATGGCAAAACCCTGTCTCTACCAAAAATTAGCCAAGCATGGTGGTACACACCTGTAGTCCCAGCTACTCAGGAGGCTGAGGTGGGAGGATCACCTGAGCCTGGGAAGTCGAGGCTGCAGTGAGCAATGATTGTACCACTGCACTCCAGCCTGGGCAGCAGAGTGAGACTCAGAATAAAGAAGAGAAATGTCAAGCAAGGAAGGAAGGGTGCGGACTCTTGCTGAATGTCTGCTGTGTGCCAGGTTGTCCATATATATAATCTCATCTAATTTCCCAACAAATCTTGTAAAGAGGCTGTTACTAAACCCATTTTACAGATGAAGAAACTGTAGCTCAAACATATTCAGCAATTTGTCCGAGACTCATTCAGCTGGTAAGTGATAATGCTGAGAATTGAACCACCAACTTGAAGGAAGTTGCTCTAGGCTGTATAAGCTGAGAGTAGTAGTTAAGGGATAGGCTCTAAACTTACACTGCCTCACTTTAAATCCTGAACTGCCACTGCTTTTTTTTTTTTCTCGGTAGAGGTGAGGTATCACTGTGTTTTCAGGCTAGTCTCAAACTCGTGAACTCAAGCAATCCTTCCACCTCAGCCTCCCAAAGTGCTGGGATTATCAGCATGAGCCTTTCTGCTTCTTATTGGCTGTGTGATCAGTGAGATGTTTCTTTCTTTTCTTTTTTTTGTTTTTTTCAAGACAGGGTCTTACTCAGTCATCCAGGCTGAAGCGCAGTGGCGCATTCGTGGCTTACTGCAGCCTGAACCTCCTGGGCTCAAGTTATCCTCCCTCCTCAGCCTCCTACATAGCTGGGACTACAGGCGTATGCCACCATGCCCTGCTAATTTTCTATTTTTTGTAGAGACAAGGTCTCACTATGTTGCCCAGACTGGTCTCAAAAACTCCTGGGCTCAAGCAGTCCTGCCTCGGCCTCTCAAAGTGTTGGGATTATAGGCATGAGCCATGGTGCGCAGCCCTTTATTTCACCCCTATTAGAACCTTCGTATATATGCCTCTTAGCCTTTATCCTTCTACTTCAGCCTCTTGAATAGCTGGGACTAGAGGTACATGCCAACACGCCTGGCTAATTTTTGTATTTTTGTAGAGATGGGGCTTTACCATGTTGCCCAGGCTGGTCTTGAACTCCTGGCCTCAAGCAGTCTTCCCACTTTGGCTTCACAAAGTGCTGGAATTACAGGCATGAGCCGTTGCACCCAGCCAGAATGCGGATATTAATAACACTTAACTCATAGGGGTGTTGTAAAGATTAAATAAGGTAATTCTTACAGTGGTATTTGGCATACAATAAGGGCTCAGTAAAATTTTATTTTTGCCTATGCAAAAAAGATTTAAACATTTTTTAAAGATTAAAAATGGAGAAAGACAAATATTTTTTGCTGTTTATTGAGTGCTCATATGAAGCTAGGAGGTGGGACCCTAGGGAACAAAGACAAAGAAAACAATAGTTCATTCTGAAGAGAGAAGTTAGATTAAGATGAATTTCTCCATAAATCAGCAAGTACACTTTGGATATTTTTATACTGGGCTGTATAGCATAGAATTGAGAGAAGATTCATTTCTTTAACCTGTGCTCTATAGACTTAAACCATTAGCTGTCACACTGAATATCACTAGAAGCCTTAAAATAAGGCAAATCAATCATACAGGTGAGAGCCAGTGGTGTACAGTATCCATTTGAGCCAGCTAGCTGCCATATTGAATTTTGAGAATGAGGTTCCGTTTTAGGGCTGTGTTCTTGTCATGCATGGCCTATATCAGATTGTGTTATAAAGTATAGCTATTGGTGGTTAATATTTGGCTTAATAACAGTGCCACACTTCTTTTATTCTTTAAATTACATCAGCACTTCTCAAGTACTGCTGTATTTGTCCTTGGCTTTTTAGTAATTCCATTATATACTCACTAGCCTGTTATCGAAGGCAGAAAAAGAAGATACAATCTCAACTTCAGCTTGGGCAATTTGTGAGCTCTAGTAAAACTTGTAAATTTACTCTTTATCCGGTAGAGGAAGATTTTGGAGAACAAAGTGGAGGGGGGGTAGCTTTTTGCCACTTGCATCAGGAGATCACACTGAATTCCTCCTTCATCAGCATGTCAAAGGATTTATAGAAATTCCATATAGCCATGCACTGTTTTTATGGACATAGCCCTTAGTTTTCCTAATTTCTGGGTGACTGTTCTGGCTAAGGATGATAGAACCTAGGTCTCCAACCACTTAAATCCTTTTATCAGTGAAAGGAGAATTACTTGAGAGTGAAATTTATTTTATTTTTTTTCTGACCAATGGATTCATATCACAGAGAGTGAAATTTGTTTGTTTGTTTGTTTGTTTATTTATTTTTTGAGATGGAGTCTTAGCCGAGTGCGGTGGCTCACGCCTGTAATCCCAGCACTTTGGGTGGCCAAGGCGGGCAGATCACGAGGTCAAGAGATCGAGACCATCCTGGCCAACATGGTGAAACCCCATCTCTACTAAAAATACAAAACTTAGCTGGGCATGGTGGCACGTGCCTGTAGTCCCAGCTACTCAGGAGGCTGAGGCAGGAGAATCTCTTGAAACTGGGAAGCAGAGGTTGCAGTCAGCCGGGATTTCACCATTGCAACTCCAGCCTGGCAACAGAGTCCGACTCCGTCTCAAAAAAAAAAAAAAAAAAGAGGCCGGGCGCGGTGGCTCAAGCCTGTAATCCCAGCACTTTGGGAGGCCGAGACGGGCGAATCACGAGGTCAGGAGATCGAGACCATCCTGGCTAACACGGTGAAACCCCGTCTCTACTAAAAATACAAAAACTAGCTGGGCGAGGTGGCGGGCGCCTGTAGTCCCAGCTACTCGGGAGGCTGAGGCAGGAGAATGGCGTAAACCCGGGAGGCGGAGCTTGCAGTGAGCTGAGATCTGGCCACTGCACTCCAGTCCGGGCGACAGAGCGAGACTCCGCCTCAAAAAAAAAAAAAAAAAGATGTCTGTTATCCAGACTGGAGTGCAGTGGCACCATCTTGGCTCACTGCAACTCCGTCTCCTGGGTTCAACTGATTCTCCTGCCTCAGCCTCCCAGGTAACTGGGACCATAGGCCCACACCACCATGCCTGGCTAATTTTTGTATTTTTAGTAGAGACAGGGTTTCACCATGTTGGACAGGTTGGTCTCGAACTGCTGACCTCAGGTGATCCGCCCGCCTTGGCCTCCCAAAGTTCTGGGATTACAGGCATGAGCCACCGCACCCAGCTGAGAGTGAAATTTAAAAATACTTTTCTTTCTAAGAAGAAAGATGAACTTTCTATATTTGCCTTAGTTCTGAATTTGAATCTAAAACATGCCAGACAAGTACACCATTATAAGAAATCATTCTCTCACAGTAGGTGTGAAGGGTGTACCACTGGGATTATCAGAGCTGAGAAGAATATAAACCATACACAGACAACATCAACATGTATTTTCTCTGGTAGACCTCTACCTTTGGGATGATAAACACTAAAAGTACATATTTCAGAGTCCCCATTGGCCAATCCAAATGATTTCCTGGGGTGAGAGTGGAGGTGGGGATGCAGGGCTGGATACAGTTGAGGTGAGGCCTCACTCCTCCTTACATACTCTTATAATTAGCCCAATTTCCAAAACAGCCTTCTGGCATTTCAAAGCAAATTCCACTAATTCTCAAAGTTCCCTTCTTTGTATAGCCTACTCTTCAGAGTGTCCAATTGTAAACACAGCCTTAGCTTTAACTGCTAGTTTCTGTTTCACATCATCAACTTGTCCCGGTACATAGATGAAGTGGTGTGTTGAAATCCTTTGAGTAACATTAAAGCCCGTTTTGACAACATAGTCAATATTCTTAGTTTTCTAGTGTTGTGGAAATGCTGTGAACAGCCGCTTGGTAAGGCTTCTCTGATAAGTCCCCTAGTTCCATCAGCCTAGGCCTTGCTGTCTCCCCACTTCTACCTCTTCTCTGCAGTGGTGGGAGTTGGGAGAATGCGGCCCACCCGTGGGAGCAGGGTGCAGTACACTATGTTACCTCTCTCATCATGCTAGTTCCCTAGCCACACGTACTTGTCTTCTTGCCACTAAATCATGGTGCAAAATCAGCAGGAGCTTTTTTCTTTCCATTAAAAAAAATTGAGGTAGTACGTATATAACATATGTGATTTTATTTTATTTTATTTATTTATTTATTTTTTGAAGCAGGGTATCGTTCTGTTGCCCAGGCTGGAATGCAGTGGTGCGATCATGGCTCACTGCATCCTTGACCTGTCAGTCTGATCCACCTCCCTCAGCTTCCCAAGTAGCAAGGACCACAGGTGTGCACCACCATACCCGGCTATTTATTAAATTTTTTACGGAGATGAGGTCTCGCTGTGTTTCCCAGGCTGATCCCAACCTCCTGGGCTCAAGTGATCCTCCCACCTCCACTTCCCAGTGTGCTGAGATTAAGGTGTAAGCCACAGCACCCAGCCTGAAGTATATGAATTTTTTTTTTTTTTCTTGAGATGGAGTCTTGCTCTGTCGTCCAGGCTGGAGTGCAGTGGTGTGATCTTGGCTCACTGCAGCCTCCACTTCCCAAGTTCAAGTGATTCTCCAGCCTCAGCCTTCTGAGTACAGGCGCTTGCCACTGCGTCCAGCTAGTTTTTGTATTTTTAGTAGAGATGGGATTTCATCGTTGGCCAGGCTGGTCGCAAGTTCCTGACCTCAGGTGATCCACCCACCTCAGCCTCCCATAGTGCTGGGATTACAGGCGTGAGCCACTGCACCCGGCCCAGGAATATGTTTGAAGATATTCATTGCTAAAATGTCTTCCAGAGAGGTTGTGCCAGTTTATATTATCAATGTTTGTCTGTACCCTCAAAAGTATGATATAGTCTATGTATTATCATTTTTAAAAATCTTTATCAAGAAGATACATAAAGGAAGGCTATCTTGTTTTTATTTCCATTTATTCAATTGATAAGGTTAAATATTTTTCCATATATTGACTAGCTAAGATTCTGTATATGTGGAGGGTATGTGTGTGTGGGTGAGAATTACACGTTCTAGGTTCTAGTCTGTTGTTTTTTCATTATGGTATCGATTTTGTTTTTTGACTTTTTTTTTTTTTTTTTTTTTTTGAGACAGAGTCTCACTCTGTTGCCCAGGCTGGAGTGCAGTGGTGCAATCTCAGCTCACTACAACCTCTGCCTGCCAGGTTCAAACAATTCTCCTGCCTCAGCCTCCTGAGTAGCTGGGACTACAGGCATGTGCCACCATGCCCAGCTAATTTTTTTTTTTTTTTTTTTTTAAACAGGCTTAATTCACTTTATTTTTCTTGTATAAAAAGCCTATGTTGTAGCCACAGCTGGAGCCTGGGTCCGCTGCACGGAGACTCTGGTGTGGGTCTTGACAAGGTGGTCAGTGAATTCCTGATAGGGAGACTTGGTAAACACAGTCTCCTTCCACAGGTCAGGGGTCAGGTAGCTGTAGGTCTTAGAGATGGCATCAAAGGTGGCCTTGGCGAAGTTGCCCAGGGTGGCAGTGCAGCCCCGGGCTGAGGTGTAGCAGTCATCAATACCAGCCATCATGAGCAGCTTCTTGGGCACAGGCGCTGAGACGATGCCAGTGCCCCTGGGTGCAGGGATGAGGCGCACCAGCACAGAGCCACAGCGGCCTGTCACCTTGCAAGGGACGGTGTGGGGCTTGCCGATCTTGTTCCCCCAGTAGCCTCTGCGCACCGGGACAATGGAGAGTTTGGCCAGGATGATGGCCCCACGGATGGCGGTGGCCACCTCCTTGGAGCACTTAACACCCAGGCCGACGTGGCCATTGTAGTCCCCGATAGCAACAAACGCCTTGAACCTGGTGCGCTGACCAGCACGGGTCTGCTTCTGCACCGGCATAATCTTCAAAACCTCATCTTTGAGAGAGGCCCCCAAGAAAAAGTCAATGATCTCAGATTCCTTAATGGGCAGAGAGAAGAGGTAGATCTCCTCCAGGGACTTGATCTTCATGTCCTTGACCAAGCGGCCCAGCTTGGTGACGGGCATCTACTCCTTATCCTCGGCCTTGCCTCCGCGAGCTCCGCGGCCTCGGCCCCGACCCCGTCCACGGCCGCGACCCCGGCCCCGGATGCCACTGCCGAAACCTCCGCGGAAGCCACCGCGGTTCCCCATCCCAGGGCCACCAGGGCCTCCGGGCCCCCCCGCTGCACCGGCGTCATCCGCCATTTGGTGTTTTCTCGGAGAAGAACAAATTTTTTTTTTTTTTGATATTTTTAGTAGAGATGGGGTTTCACCATGCTGGCCAGGCTGGTCTTGAACTCCTGACCTCGTGATCCGCCCACCTCGGCCTCCCAAAGTGCTGGGATTACAGGCGTGAGCCACCGCACCCGGCCCTTATTTTTTAATTTTTAAAAATTTTATGTATTTAAATATCTTGAACCATTGACATTTATATCGTAAATAAGTTCTTTTAGTTTCGCTCATATTTTCTGTTTCATTTTGTTTTTGACACACAGAAGTTTTTAATTTCAATGAAGGTAAATCTGTCTTTTCCCTTATGATTTTTCTCTTATATAGAGAACAGTTTTCTCAAACCATGATTACATAAGTATGAATCTCTCTCTCTCTCTCTCTCTCTCTATATATATATATAGAGAGAGAGAGAGAGACAGATATATATATATATTGAGATAGGATCTTGCTGTGTTGCCTAGGCTGGACTTGAACTCCTGGGCTGAAGCAGTCCTCCTGCCTTAGCCCCATGATTAGCTGGGATTATGCACATGAGCCACTGCACCTATAGTTCCAGCTACTCAGGACTCCAAGGTGGGAGGATCGCTTGAGCCCAGGAGTTTGAGGTTGTTATGAGTAACTGGAACTATAGGTGTGTGCCACCACTCCCAGCGAGGCTTTATATATTTTTATGTCTACGTTTCAATGTAGAAAATATTGTAGAAGGAGGCTGGGCATGGTGGCTCACGCCTGTAATCCCAGCACTTTGGGAGGCTGAGGCGGGCAGATCATGAGAGCAGGAGATCCAGGCCATCCTGTCTAACATGGCGAAACCCTGTCTCTGCTAGAAATACAAAAAATTACCAGGCGTGGTGGCACGCACCTGTAGTGCCAGCTACTCGGGAAGCTGACACAGGAGAATCTCTTCAATCCGGGAGGCAGATGTTGCAGTGAGCCGAGATCGCATCCCGGCACTCCAGCCTGGGCAACAGAGTGAGACTCTGTCTCAAAAAAAAAAAAAAAGAATTGTGGAAAGATTTTGGTTTAGTCTCTTTTATTTAAGGAACAATTTAGGAGTTTTTGTACTCCTAGAAATTTAATCTTAACACGTCGTTAAATTACCGATCATTCCAAATGTTTTTCCATCTGTTTCCTCTTATGTGGTCCAATGTCAATGTTGACAATAACTTGTGGATTGTTACATGTCATTGCATTTCTTTTTCTTTTTCTTTTCTTTTTTTTTTTTGAGATGGAGTCTTGCTCTGTTGCCCAGGCTGGAGTACAGTGGCGTGGTCTCAGCTCACTGCAACCTCCGCCTCCCAGGTTCAAGCAAATTCTTCTGCCTCAGCCTCCTGAGTAGCTGGGATTACAGGCATGCGCCACGACACCTGGCTGATTTTTGTATTTTTAGTAGAGATGGGGTTTTGCCATGTTGGCCAGGCTGGTCTTGACCTCCTGACCTCAGGTGATCCACCCGCCTCGGCCTCCAAAAATGCTGGAATTATAGGTGTGAGCAACTGCACCCAGCCCATTGCATTTCTTAAAACTTCTCTTAGGCCGGGCGCGGTGGCTCAAGCCTGTAATCCCAGCACTTTGGGAGGCTGAGACGGGCGGATCACGAGGTCAGGAGATCGAGACCATCCTGGCTAACACCGTGAAACCCCGTCTCTACTAAAAAATACAAAAAACTAGCCGGGCGAGGTGGTGGGCGCCTGTAGTCCCAGCTACTCAGGAGGCTGAGGCAGGAGAATGGCATAAACCCGGGAGGCAGAGCTTGCAGTGAGCTGAGATCCGGCCACTGCACTCCAGCCTGGGCGACAGAGCAAGACTCCGTCTCAAAAAAAAAAAAAAAAAAAAAAAAAAAAAAAAAAAAAAAACTTCTCTTAAAATATAACATATTTTCTGTTTAGTAATATGTTCCTGATATTACTATTACTGCGCCCAAGATAATGAATTGGTCATTGGGATGTTACTTGGCAAATTGAATTAAGTCAAAAGGGATTATTAAATGCATCTTTGTGGGTATTTCCTTTTGCAATTGCCTAGAGAATTAATCTGATCTGCTGTAGACCACACTCCTTTTTCACATATGCCTGATTTGGAATGCACCATAATTCAAAATGTTTTGAGCACTAACATGACACACTCAAAGGAATGCTCATTGGAGCATTTTGGATTTTAGGATTAGGGATGCTCAACCAGTATATATTCTGCAAATACTCCAAACTCCAAAAAAATTCAAAATCTGAAAAACTCCAAAGCATTTCTGTCCCAAGTGTTTCAGATAAGAGATACTCAACGTATGTCTTCTCTTTCTTTGGCAATGTCTGGAGACACTTTTGGTTGTTAGAACCGGCTGGGGAGGGGATTATTATGGCATGTAGTAGAGGCCCAGGATACTGCCAGGCATCCTAAAATGCACAGGATGGCCACCTACAGCAAAGAAGATGTGGCTCAAAATGGCATTAAGGCCCCTGTTGAAACACCTTGTTCTAGAGCCCATGTGGGCCATTCTGTTTCTCTCAAATGTGTTAAATCCAGGGCTGCCACATATAATTATGCAGGTTGTTCACTGCTGTTGTATAAACTCCTAGGGTCCTCATTATGCCCTGAGGACATAATGACATGAATGGCATGCCCTGGCCCTGGAGTTGTATAATATGCAACCTATGCAGTCATCCTGCTGGCCCTAACTAAATTCTAGCCTATCTCATACCTTTTTTTTTTTTTTGACAGAGTCTCACTTTGTTGCCCAAGCTATAGTGCAATGGCACAATCTCGGCTCACTGCAACCTCTGCCTCCTGGGTTCAAGCAATTCTCCTGCCTCAGCCTCCCGAGTAGCTGGGATTACAGGCACCTGTCACCATACCCTGCTAATTTTTATATTTTTAGTAGAGACAACATTTCACCATGTTGGCCAGGCTGGTCTTGAACTCCTGACATCAGGTGATCTGCCCACCTCAGCATCCCAAAGTGCTGGGATTACAGGTGTGAGCCACTATGCCCGGCCTTTTTTTTTTTTTTTTTGTAGAGATAGGGTCGATTACAGGTGTGAGCCACCACGCCCGACCTTTTTTTTTTTTTTTTTTTTTGTAGAGACAGGGTCTCACTATGTTGCCCAGGCTAGTCTCCAACTCCTGGGCTCAAGCAATCCTCCCACCTCGGCCTCCCAAAGTGTTGGGATTACAGGCATGAGCCATGGTGCCTAGCCCTCTATTTCACCTCTATTAGAACCTTCGTATATATGCCTCTTAGCCTTTATTTCCTATCTTTTAATAGACCATAAAATGAACTAAAGTATATTTTTATTTTTATTTATTTATTTATTTTGAGACGGAGTCTTGCTTTGTCACCCAGGCTGGAGTGCAGTGGTGTGATCTCAGCTCACTGCAAGCTCCACCTTCCGGGTTCACGCCTTTCTCCCGCCTCAGCCTCCTGAGTAGCTGGGACCACAGGCACCCGCCACCACGCCCGGCTAATTTTTTTCTTCTGTATTTTTAGTAGAGATGGGGTTTCACCATGTTAGTCAGGATGGTCTTGATCTCCTGACCTCGTGATCCGCCCATCTGGGCCTCCCAAAGTGCTGGGATTACAGGCGTGAGCCACCGTGCCCGGCTAAAGTATATTTTTAAATTATCCTTTGCATTTAGAGAATATTTCATGTTCTTGCTAATATTTATTTCTCCTCCAAAGGGATCAGAAGAGAAAATGAAGTTGCCTTTTTTTTTTTTTTTTTGATGCTGTGTTGCTCCTGCGTCACTTCAGGATGCCTCAGATTTGCAAGTCTTGTTATTTCTTTTTTTTATTTTGATTTTTTTTTTTTTAGAGAACAGTACCCAGGCTGGCCCCAAACTCCTGGCCTCAAATGATCCTCCTGCCTTGGCCGCTCGAAGTGCTGGGATTACAGTTGTGAGCCACCGCGCTGGGCTGAAGTTACGTCTTATTTGTATGTGGCTCTCATTTAGATCTCCAGCTTGGGTCAGAAATCCTTGATGGAAAAACAATTTATGTCCACCTCTGCCCATAGTAACACCCAAATACTCTCTGAATTCTAATTTAGTTTCCTGTTTTTGTCAAGTTCTAAGTCATATAAATTCCTAGGTTATTTGGTTGCTCTTTCTAATGTTCAAAATTCTTTATCTTGAAAACACTTATTTTTTTTTTTTTTTCTTAATCCTGGGGATAGGACATTAATGTAGTCCAGTTCAGAAACATTAATTGAATAGCTACTGAGTGGTTGGGTTCTGCGCCTGTAGCTGGAAACAGGAACATGAAAAAACAATGGTCTCTTCCTGCAAGGAGCTTATCATTTAGAAGGAGAGATCAACTCATGCACAAATCGCATTGGTAAGAAGCCTGGCCCATGGAGGGAGAGGCCTGTACAGAGTATTGTGTGGCACAGAAGAAGTGGTCATGTCTGTCCCTTTTCTTCTCCAAACCCTGCAGTTGAGTGTGGCACAAGGCTACATCAGTTCCTTATCGTCATCATAGCACAGCAGGTCCGTTTTTGAAAAATAACTTTTGTAGGGCCGGGCACGGTGGCTCATGCCTGTAATCCCAGCACTTTGGGAGGCCAAGGCGGGCGGATCATGAGGTCAGGAGATCAAGACCATCCTGGCTAACATGGTGAAACCCCGTCTCTACTAAAAATACAAAAAAAATTAGCCGGGCGTGATGGTGGGCGCCTTTAGTCCCAGCTACTTGGGAGGCTGAGGCAGGAGAATGGCATGAACGCAGGAGGCAGAGTGAGCCGAGATCGCACCACTGCTCTCCAACCTGGGCGACAGAGCAAGACTCCGTCTAAAAAAAAAAAAAAAGAAAAATAGCTTTTAAATGATAGTTTTCAGAGATTTCCATTTCATAGCACAGGCTTAAATTCAGGTGAAAAGTGAGGTTGGAAGTGTGAATAATTGGATACCAGTCTGGGAGTTTAGCATTCACGGATTTCAGCAGCAATAAGCAACAGCCAAGCATTAGAGCTCACATATATTTAAAGAAGAAATTTTCATCAAAACTCAGAGGATCAAATGAAATGCTCCCTGCTGAGTCTGCCTAGGCTGGCATCAGTGTAGTTCAATTCAACAAACATTTATATTAATATAAATGGAAATACTAATATGGCCAGAATGGAAGGTTGAAATCCAGACTAAATAACTCTTTTTCCTTTCTCGTTTCTCTTTTTCTTTCTCACATCAGTTTTGTGATGGCTATAACTTATTACTGATATAATAAAGGGAAGGGAAAAGTCTATAGCTTGAACTAGACTTCCTACTTATATTAGACAGCATGGATTTTTTTTTTCCCAAGATAGGATCTTGCTCTATTGCCCAGGCTAGAATGCAGTGGTGCCATCACTGCCTCACTAGAGCTTCCACCTCCTGGCCTCCAGCCATCATCCCACCTCACTCTCTCAAGTAGCTAGGACTGTAGGCATGCATCATCATGCCCAGCTAATTTTTTTATTTTTTGTAGATATGGAGTCTTACTCTGTTGCCCAGGCTGTTCTCAAACTCCTGAGCTCAAGTGATCTGCCTGTGTCAGCCTCTCAAAGTGTTGGGATCACAGGCGTGAACCACCATACCTGGCCCTGAAAAATGTTAAAAGTATGAACAAGAAAATAATCACCTAGAATTTCACTTCAGAGTAACCACTCTTTGTTTACATTTTGATGTATTTTCTTCAAGCTTTTTGTTTTTCTCAGAATTGTAATTACACTGTATGTATTTATACTGCTTTTTTTTTTCTTGGTTAGCATTATGTGTAAGTACTTTCCTATGTCATTAAATATTTCTTTGTTGTTGTTAATTTTTTTTTAATAGAAATGGTGTCTCACTATGTTGCCCAGGCTGGACTCCAACACCTGGGCTCAAGTAATCCTCCTACCTCAGCTTCCCAAAGGGTTAGGATTACAGGCGTGAACTATCATGTCTGGTCTATTTCTTGAAAATATAATGTTGGAGGCCGGGCGCGGTGGCTCAAGCCTGTAATCCCAGCACTTTGGGAGGCCGAGATGGGCGGATCACGAGGTCAGGAGATCGAGACCATCCTGGCTAACACAGTGAAACCCCGTCTCTACTAAAAAATACAAAAAACTAGCCGGGCGAGGTGGCGGGCACCTGTAGTCCCAGCTACTAGGGAGGCTGAGACAGGAGAATGGCGTAAACCTGGGAGGCGGAGCTTGCAGTGAGCTGAGATCCAGCTACTGCACTCCAGCCCGGGCGACAGAGCGAGACTCCATCTGAAAAAAAGAAAATATAATATTGACTGTGTTATAATCTAATTATATAACTACCTGAATTTATTTATTTATTTATTTATTTTTTTTTTTTTTTTTTTTTTTTTTTTGAGACAGAGTCTCGCTCTGTCGCCCGGGCTGGAGTACAGTGACCGGATCTCAGCTCACTGCAAGCTCCGCCTCCCGGGTTTACGCTATTCTCCTGCCTCAGCCTCCCGAGTAGCTGGGACTACAGGCGCCCGCCACTTCGCCCGGCTAGTTTTTTGTATTTTTTAGTAGAGACGGGGTTTCACCGTGTTAGCCAGTATGGTCTCGATCTCCTGACCTCGTGATCCGCCCGTCTCAGCCTCCCAAAGTGCTGGGATTACAGGCTTGAGCCACCGCGCCCGGCCAACTACCTGAATTTATTATACTTTTATTTAATTATCTCTGGGAACATATTTAATTAGGTTGTTTCCAGTTTCTTACTGATTATGACAAGTGTGCTGTTGATTATTATTCTTACATGTAACTCCTTTTGGTGATTCTTTGGTTCTTTCCTTGGGATTGGTTTCTACAAGGGAAGTTATTAGGTCAACATATACCTCTTGATATTTAGCACCGGCTGGGTGCAGTGACTCATGCCTGTAATCCTAGCCCTTCGAGAGGCTGAGGCAGGCAGATTGCTTGAGCCCAGGAGTTCAAGACCAGCCTGGACAACATGGCGAAACCCCATCTCTACACAAAAGTACAAAAATTAGCTGGGGGGCGTGGTGGCAGGCACCTATTGTCCTAGCTACTCAGGAGGCTTAGGTGGTAAGAACACCTGAGCCCCGGAGGTCAAGGCTGCGGTGAGCCACAATTGTGCCACTGCACTCTTAGGTGACAGAGACCCTATCTCAAAAAACAAATTTTTAAAATTTAATTTAAAAAGATACTTAGTGCTGGGCATGGTGGCTCAAGCCTGTAATCCCAGCACTTTGGGAGGCCGAAACGGACGGATCACAAGGTCAGGAGATCGAGACCATCCTGGCTAACACGGTGAAACCCCATCTCTACTAAAAAATACAAAAAAACTAGCCGGGCGAGGTGGCGGGCACCTGTAGTCCCAGCTACTTGGGAGGCTGAGGCAGGAGAATGGCGTAAACCCGGGAGGCGGAGCTTGCAGTGAGCTGAGATCCGGCCACTGCACTCCAGCCTGGGCGACAGAGTGAGACTCTATCTCAAAAAAAAAAAAAAAAAAAAAAAAGATATTTAGTGCCAAGTTGTCCTCCAAAAATGTACAGTCTTTTCAGCAGTGAATTAAACTGCTAATATCTCATAGAGAAAAACTATTTCACGGCTTCAGACTAAATGTTTTTCGGGTTTCGTTTTGTTTTGTTTCTCTTCTGACACCTTTGGTATAGACTAAATGTTTAACCCTGACCAGCCATCTCCAAAATGTGCGGCTTTGCTCCCAGAATCAAGAAACCTGTCAGAGGAGGTGGGTGGGTGGAAGCAGGGAGAGTGGGACTGAGGGATACATGACTCAGTGTGAACCTTTGCTTCCCTGGAAGAGCAACTCAGAGCTGGTGGTGTCATCATGACATACAAAGAACAGTACTTCTTAATTATTTTTAGAGGCAGAATGTAGCCTTGTAATCAGCAAGCTGAGACAAGTTCCAGTTTACTCTAGGCCAGAGACTTCTAAAAGTCAGAACAAAAATAGCCAGATTCATGTTGCTCCATCTGAAGAGTTTGCTTTTAGGAAAGACTGGGAATTCATATTTTGAATGAAGACTGAGGGGTGAGAAATAAATCTCTGATCTCTTCTGTTGTATGCCACGGTAAGTAGAGTGACCCCCAGGAATCCTGAGGCAAAGCAGCTCCTCAGATTACTCCATATTCTAGGAAAAGGGTGAGTCCTAGGCTTTATGGGGTGTTTCCGGCTGTAAAACACCCTGATTCAATGTGCTTTGTCAGCTCTTTTCCATGTCACCTGCTTGATTTTTGTGTTTTAGTTTAGCAATCACTTTACCCCTTCAGTTCATCCATGCGATGAGTATCGGATGGCCCCAGGTCTCTAATGGTTCATGCAGCTCCAGAATGAAGCCATAATCCAATTTTAGAAAACCTATCATCTGGGCTGGGCGTAGTGACTCACGCCTGTAATCCCAGCACTTTGGGAGGCCCAGGTGGCAGATCACTTGAGGTCAGGAGTTCCAGACCAGCCTGGCCAATATGGTGAAACCCTGTCTCTACTAGAAATACAAAAATTAGCCAGGCGTGATGGCACACACCTGTAATCCCAGCTACTCAGGAGGCTGAGACAGGAGAATTGCTTGAACCTGGGAGGCAGAGGTTGCATTGAGCCAGGATTGTGCCACTGCACTCCAGCCTGGGCATAGAGCGAGACCCCTATCATCTGTCTAGAGTGGAGAAAATTCAGCCCCAAATTCCAACCAGTTGAAGAAAACAAAGGAAAATTGAGTAATTGGATTTGTCTAGCAGGGTACTGTGAGTTCCAATTGGCTTCACCTGGTAATTAAGATGAGGGAGAAAGTTTTAAATAGCTGCATATTTATAGGCTGGCCATACCACAATTGACATCATTTATTCAACCATTCTTCTGTGGATGGGTATTCACTTTTTTCTATTTTTTTTCCCTGTGATATACAGCACTGCAATATACATTCTTATCTATGTGTGCCAATAAAAATATATTTTTATATGTGTATATGTTGTATACATGTACATGTTAAAGTATTAGAACCTTTATTTCTTTTGGGTTGATATTCACCAAAGTGGAATTACTGTGTCATAGGTTATTTATATTTTAAATTGTTTTGTTTGTTGTTGTTTTTTGGGGTTTTTGAGACAGTCTTGCTCTGTCGACCAGGCTGGCATGCAATGGCATGATCTCGGCTCACTGTAGCCTCTGCCTCCTGGGTTCAAGCAATTCTTATGCCTCAGCCTCCCGAGTAGCTGGGACTACAGGCATGTGCCACCATTCCCGGCTAACTTTTGCATGTTTAGTAGAGACAGTGTTTTACCGTGTTGCCCAGGCTGGTCTCGAACTCCTGGGCTCAAGTGATCCGCCCACCTTAGCTGAATTATAGTGCTGGAATTAATAGGCATGAGCCACTGCACCCAGCCTTTAAATTGTTTATATACTAACAGATCTTTTCCTAAAATTTTAAGTGACACAGGGCTTTTTAAGCCATCTGCTATGTCTTTTGTCAAATAAAGAAAAATATCTTTTGAAAACTGTGTTTGTTCAAAGTGAATGGATGAAGAAAGTCCTCCTTTTATATTATTTTGTTGTTTGTCCTGATAGCATTGTGGGAAAAGTATTTGTTTTTGTGGGTTTCATTTGTATTTTCCTGGTGACTTATACTGAGCATCTCTTTGTGAAGCAACTGTTGAGATCTTTTTGCATTTTTTAGTTGGGCTAGTTATCTTCTTATTACTGAGTTGTGAGGGTTCTTTATATGTAGTGGAACCTCTCTTGACCCCACATCTCCTTCTAACTATCAGCCTAGTTATCTGGTCTCCTCCAGAGTAAAATTCTTGGAAAAACTGTCTGCCTTGCTGCCTCTACTTTCTCCCTCCCCCTTTTCTTCCCTGATCACTCTAATGGGTCTTTCATCCCCAACATTCCTTTATCCGCCTAAATATTGACAAGCCAGTGATCAGTTATTCCTCCTCATATGACTCGACTTTCCAGTAGCACTTGATATGTTTGACCACCCCTGCTTTTTGAAACGCCTTCTTCTCCAGGCCTTCCTGACAATTGACTTGTCTATTTCTCCTGCCACCTCAGGGCTGCTTTTCCTCAGTTTTCTTTGCTGGCTCCTCCCCCACTAACAGATCTCTCAAGTTTGGAGTTCCCCAGGGCTCTGCCCTTGGTCCTCTTCTCTGTTCCATGCACATAGTGCTACTCAAGACATTAACTTTTATGAAGCCCATTTTATAAGTGTTTTTAATAGAAAGTGTGTACTTTTTTTTGTCCTAAGAAATTTTTGTTTACCTAATGTAACCATTTTCTCCCATTTTTTTTCTAGAATGTTAATTATCTTAGCTTTTATGTTTCAGTCTATGACTTGTTTCAATTTTTCAATTTAATTTTTGTGTTTGGTAAATGGTTAGAGTTTAAGTTCTTTTTTTTGTTGTTGTTGTTGTTGTTGTTGTTGTTTTGTTTTGTTGAGACGGAGTCTCGCTCTGTCGCCCAGGCTGGAGTGCAGTGGCCGGATCTCAGCTCACTGCAAGCTCCGCCTCCCGGGTTTACGCCATTCTCCTGCCTCAGCCTCCCGAGTAGCTGGGACTACAGGCGCCCGCCACCTCGCCCGGCTAGTTTTTTGTATTTTTAGTAGAGACGGGGTTTCACCGTGTTAGCCAGGATGGTCTCGATCTCCTGACCTCGTGATCCGCCCGTCTCGGCCTCCCAAAGTGCTGGGATTACAGGCTTGAGCCACCGCGCCCGGCCAAGTTCTTTTCTTTTTTTTTTTTTTTTGAGAGAGGGGCTCATTTGTTCTGTCTCCCAGGCTGAAGTACAGTGTTACGATCACAGCTCACTGCAGCCTGAAACTCCAGGGCTCAAGTGGTCCTCCCACCCCAGTCTCCCAAGTAGCTAGGACTACAGGTGTGCGCACCACGTAGAGCTAATTTGTTTTTTGGTTGAGGGGGGACAGGATGTCACTCTGTCTTCCAGGCTAGAGTGCAATGGCACGATCACAGCTCACTGCACCTTGACCTCCTAGCCTCAGGTGATCCTCCCTCCTCAATTTCCCAAGTAGCTGGTACTGCAGGTGTATGCCAACACACCTGGCTAATTTTTGTATATTTCGTGGAAATTGGGTTTCACCATGTTGCCCAGCTGGTCTTGAACTCCTGGGCACAAGTGACCTGCCCACCTTGGCCTCCCAAAGTGCTAGGATTACAGGCATGAGCCACCATACCCGGCCTGTGATTCTTAATCTCAATTTTTGGCTTAATAGCTCTTCTTCTGTTTAATTTTTTAATCCTCATTCTAGGACTTTACACATATATTAGATCTTTTTCTTCTTATTCTTGTTCTACAAGAACAGGCTCTGTTCAATTTTTTTTTCAGTCTTTTTCTCTCTCTTTTTCAGATTTAATAGTTTCAATTGATCTATCTTTAGGTACATGGACTCTTTCCTCTGTCATTGTTATTTCACTATTTAACTCATCCAGTGAATACTTTATTTTCAATATTGTATTTTTCATTTCTAGAATTTGTAGTTCGTCCTTTTCTGTTTTTCTGTTGAGATTTCCTATCTTTTTGTTCATTAGAAGTGTATTTTCCTTTATTTCATTAAGCATAGTTATAATAGCTGCTTTAAAATCCTTATCTGATAACTAAAATATCTGGGTCATTTCAGTGTTGGCCTGTTGATTGTCTTTTTCCTTGAGAATGGTTTATATTTTCACATAATTAGAAGGTTTGGATTCTGTACTAGATATTATGAATATTACATTGCAGAAACTGTGGTTTCTGATATAATACCCTGAACAGTGTTAAATTTATTTTGTTTCTTTTTTTTTTTTTTTTTTGTGAGGTAGAGTCTTGCTCTGTCTCCCAGGCTGGAGTTCAGTGGCACGATCTTGGCTCACTGCAAGCTCTGCCTCCTGGGTTCACGCCATTCTCCTGCCTCAGCCTCCCGAGTAACTGGAACTATAGGTGCCCGCCACCACGCCAGGCTAATTTTTTGTATTTTTAGTAGAGATGGGTTTCACCGTGTTAGCCAGGATGGTCTCGATTTCCTGACCTCATGATCTGCCCACCTCAGCCTCCCAAAGTACTGGGATTACAGGCATGAGCCACCACGCCCAGCCATAAATTTTTGTTTCAACAGGAAATTAACTTAGGCTGAAATGGCAAACTTTGTCATGCCTGTGGTGGGCAGCAGCTCAAATCTCAGTTCAGTTCTTTTAGCCTTAGCTGCATGCTGCTTTGAGTCTACTGTATGCATGGTGAATTTTAGCACATTTTTCTGAGATCCAAGAGATAAAATAGGGAACTGTATTCACCCACCTGAATCTTTATCTTATTCATGATCTTCATCCTGCTTGTTTCTGCTTTGCAGTACATAAAATTAAAAGAGATGAAATCTTATTCTTTCTCTTTTTCTCTCTTTCTCTCTCTGTGTGTGTGTGACTCTTGCTCTGTCACTCAGGCTGGAGTGCAGCGGTGCGATCACAGCTCAATGCAGCCTCAAACTCTTGGGTCAAGTGATCCTCCCACCTCAGCCTCTTGAGTAGCCGAGATCACAGGCATGCACCACCACACCTGACTTATTAGTCTGTTCTCACGCTGCTAGTAAAGACATACCAGAGACTGGGTAATTTATAAAGAAAAAGAGGTTTAATGGACTTACAGTTCCACATCGCTGGGGAGGCCTCACAATTATGGCAGAAGGCGAGGAGGAGCAAAACCACATCTTATATGGTGGCAAGTAAAGAGAGAATGAGAACCAAGCAAAAGGGGTTTCCCTTTATCAGATCTCATGAGACTTACTACCACGAGAACAGTATAGGGGAACCACCCCCATGATTCAGTTATCTCCCACTGGCTCCCTCCCACAAGAGTTGGGAATTATGGGAGCTACAACTCAAGACAAGATTTGGTTGGGGACACAGCCAAACCATATTACCTGGCTAATTTGTTTGTATATTTCATAGAGACAGGGTCTCACTATGTTGCCCAGGCTGATCTCAAACCCCTGGACTCAAGTGATCCTCCCGCCGCAGCCTCCCAAAGTGCTGAGATTATAGGCATGAGCCACCATGCCTGGCTACCATTCCCATTCATCATTGAACTCAGGCTAGGTTCCATGGCCTGGCTTAGTTCAGGGAGTCAAGATCATGAAAGGATACATATGCTATGTTAATGGATTTGGAGTTTATGTTGATTTTATAAAATGGGAGCCATTGAAAGACTTTAAGGAGGAAAGAAGTAATAATAATTATATTCTGGCAAAATTACTCCGGTCATTCTGGAAAGGATGACTTAGAATGGGACAAGACTTGAAGCAGAGAGACCTATTAGGATGTTGTTGGGGCAAGAGATGATGGTAGATCTCGAACAAAGGCTTACACATGATAAAGACAGAAAAAAGATGTCCCCAGATAGGAAAGAAAGCATGAGAACAAAACAGAAGTGGGATGTATATGGTGAGAATGAAGAACTGAGACTTAACCTGCCCCTCTGTTGAGGTTGTGTTGGTACCTTGGAAAAAGAAAGGCTAGATAGGGTAGAGCCATACCACAGATAGCTCTGAGAGTTGAGCAGAGGAGCCTAGACTTGCCATGATGGCCATTTGGGAATCACTATAGATTCTTAAAGGAAACAGCATGATGATAAATGTATAGGTGTGTGGTTGGCAGGGACATGAAAGATGCTGAAGAAAGGAGAGCCTAGGCGGGGCATGATGGCTCATGCCTGTAATACCAGCACTTAGGGAGGCTGAGGTGGGTGGATCACTTGAGGTCAGGAGTTCGAGACCAGCCTGACCAACATGTATTTTGTATTTTGTAAAAATACAAAAAAAAAAAAAAAAATTAGCTGGGTGTGGTGGTGCACTCCTGTAATCCTAACTACTCGGGAGGCTGAGGTGGGAGGATTGCTTAAACCTAGGAGGCAGAGGTTGCAGTGAGCCGAGATCGCACCACTGTATACTCCAGCCTGGGAGACAGAGTGAGATTTCATCAATCAATCAATAAATAAATATACAAAAATTAGATGGGCATAGTAGCATGCATCTGTAATCTCAGCTACTCGGGAGGCTGAGGCAGAAGAATCACTTGAATCTGATTAAAGGGAGGCAGAGGGTGCAGTGAGCCAAAATTGTGCCACTGCAGTCCAGCCCAGGTGACAGAGCAAGACTCTGTCTCAAAAAGTAAAAATAAAAAAGAAAGGAGAGCCTGGAGCCTGAGAGAAAGCTGGGAGGTGGTTGTGGTATTCCTTGACACAAAGAGATGAAGATTTTGGTTAGAGGAATGGCTGTGAAAATGGTGAGAAAATGTGAATACTACTGGCAATTCAGAGGAATAAATGAGAGACCATCATCCTTTTTTTAAAAAAACATTTAGTGAAAATGGAGTTATAATCCACCCAGCAACTATTCTCACAAAACTATTGAGAGGCTCAAATAAAGTAATATATATGAAGTCTCTTATAAATATATGAGTATCATCGCAGAGATAAATTTATCACTATATTTAGTCCTCTAGTGGGGTTGCCAGATACCAAAGTAGGGAAGTGGGACCATCTACAGTGGCAGCCACTGGGCAGGTAAATAAGAATTCGACATATGGACTTAACTTTGGAATGCATTTTAGTTTTCTTTAACAGAAGTGCTATCTGTGACCCTGGAGTCATAAGTAACTGAGTTTTGATCTCGACTGTAACATTTACTAGCATAAACAAGTTATATAACTTCTTTGTTCCTTATCTGTAAAGTGGGGATAATTCTATTAAATACCTGATAGGATGGTTATGAAATTAAATAAGATAATATATGTTAAGTGTTCAGAACCAGTGTCTTTCATGTTAAGGGGTGAATAAATGTTGGTTGCTATTTTTTTATGTGTTATTTTTGAATGAGTACATCACATTGCTGCATTATCCCAAGGCAAAAGTCAACCCTAGTAAGTAGCCCTTCAGTTGAGTAAAATGTGTGATCATCCTGTTCTACTCCAGGATAAAAATCTAAGTAGATATATTTGTTTCTGTGACAGCCCTTCATTGTTTGCTTTTCAACAGAGATGCTTTGGAAATTACTCATCTTTCCAAGTTTTTATTATGTCCCTTTTCCCTCTCAAATCAAGCTTTGTATTCTATGTTAAAAAGCAGAAATCTGGCCGGGCGCAGTGGCTCATACCTGTTTAATCCCAGCACGTTAGGAGGCCAAGGCAGGTGGACTACCTGAGATCAGGAGTTCAAGACCAGTTTGACCAACATGGTGAAACCCCATCTCTACTAGAAATACAAAAATTAGCCGGGCGTGGTGGCTCGCACCTGTAGTCCCAGCTACTCTGGAGGCTGAGGCAGGAGAATCGCTTGAACCCGCGAGGCAGAGGTTGCAGTGAGCCGAGATGCGTTATTGCACTCCAGCCTGGGTGACAGAGCGAGACTCCGTCTCAAAAAAAAGCAGAAATCTTATCTTTTATAATTAGATCTCTTTAAATAGATTCAAGTGGATATTGCAGTTCTTTTCTAAAAATCACCAGCTGCAGGAATCACTGGCTTAGGAGACACAAGATGTCATTGGCAAGGGCTTCTTTCTTTAAAGATAACAACATAATTATGCTTAGATGTTTCAGCATTTTATTCTGCTGTTATTTTTATTTTCAGTGTCTTCATACTTTTGTCTTCTCACTATTCTAATTCAGAATAAATTAAAGCATTCATTTGGATTCTACTTAAATATATGTATGAGAAAGAACACAGAATAATGAAGCACCTGATTTTCTCTTTGCAAGTTTTGAAATAGATTTTTGCATTCATTTTGACTTACGCGCTTGCAAGAGAGTAAACAGTGTAACTGAAATACAGTTTTCCTTTTAGGAACACAATGTTACTTAATTTTCCTCTCCCTGGCTTGATGTGGTTGGAATTGATTCATAGCACTTGAGGGATGGATGATCTGTTAATAATTTAAACATGAGTTGTAGTCTCAATCCACGGGCTTCCTGATTTGCATTTGTCAATATTATGAGGCTAACGAACTCTTGGGCATGCTTTAATGAGTTTGAACTTTTATATATCTAATTAAATTAATTAAATCACAGGAATAGTTTTAATACTTTCATGATTACAGAATTGTAAAGAACGTCTCATTCATTTAAAATATCTGGGATTTTTTTCTTCTTTCAGTTTTTAAAATAAGTTACCATAAACCTAGAATTTTTCCTTCCTGATGATTACATTTCTGGACTTTGTTATAATTTCACCCTTCAAGGAAGTTTCTGGAGGCACTTACTGTCTGGAGCACACTTTTCAGGAGAACCAATCTGTTTGTCTTGTCAGTAACACACTAGAGTCAATTATTGTAGATTTTCCTCATAGGGTACCTTTGTGTAAACTGAAAGCTTATGCACTGATTAAGCCAATCTTGGAGTTCAATGAGCTGTTCAGATGGAATGAGTAATCTAGTTAATACGTAACTATAGAAGTTCTGGCATCTCCTGTTTCAAACTGTCTATGTTTCTGTGTTGTTTTAGTTTGTTGAGTTGCCAAAAATCCACTAATACAAAGCATTTCCTGTACATTGTTTTACTCTGAAAGATATTTAGTTATGGTTTTTATTTGCACATCACTCTGATTTCTGAAGAAAGAGAAAGAAAACATCCTTTTGCAAGTTGAAGTGCAAAGTAGGCCTCTGTGTCTTTTTCAGTTCCCCTCACTTACCTCTTTTTTTTCTTCTCCTCTCCCGTTTAAAACTTCCCTCTACAGGTCCTTACCCAGGTTTGACCATCTCTAGAAACTAAACAAATTTCAGACATTGACCTACCTTCAAGTCTTTCTCTTATTCTTTCCCAGCCTGTAAGAAGCAGGTAGTAGATATACTAATATTTGCTAAGAGGTGATAGTAGCCTTCTATTCTGTAGCCATTCCTGGGATTTTGTTTTGTTTTTTTTTTTTTCCAAAAGACTGGTTCTTCCTCTGTTACCCAGGCTGGAGTGCAGTGGCACTATCATGGCTCACTGTAGCCTCTACCTCCTGGGCTCAAACAATCCTCCCACTTGAGCTTCCCAAGTAGCCAGGACCATATGCACACACCACCACGTCCAGTTAATTTAAAAAAAAAAAAAAAAAAAATTTCTTTTGTAGAGATGGGGTTTCACCATGTTGCCCACGCTAATCTCAAACTCCTGGGCTCAAGCAATTCTCCCACCTCAGCCTCCCAAAATGTTGGGATTACAGGAATAAGCCACCACACCCAGCTTATTTTGTATTTTCAATAAGGAGACTATTTAATCCAAAGGAATAAAGTTTGAATGATTAAATAGAATCTGAGGCAATACAATTTGCTAATAGAAGAAGTATTTGAAGATAAGATCTCTCTGTCTCTTTAAAACATTCTTGGTAGGTTACTTACACCAACAATAGTTGCACTATCAAGTTTCTTTTTGTTTAATAACTTGTCCCATAGGGATCTTCTCATGGTCCCAATCTAAGCCTGTCAAAGTCTATTTACATATAATTTGCATCTAAATCATTCCTACTTGTGTGGTCTGTGTGTGACCGGATAGGGAAAGCTTAAGAGCCCCTGAAATCTTTGCTAACCCACTGCTACTTCAGGGTCACCTCTTGGTTACATTACCTTAAAGAGGAAATGAATGAAAAAACAAAAGCAGCAGATCAACAATTAGCCTTAGGGAGAAAAATGGGTCCTGACATGTAGACACCAGTTGGGGGAAATCTATTCAGGGACTACCCAGCATTCTTGCCCATTGACTATTGTGACCTGTGTGCCTGGCAAGCCCCATCAAGACCAGAAGATAGATGGCTTTGGCTCCAACACTCTGCAGTGCTCTAATATGTGCATCCATATAGGGCTTTAACAGCTTTCACAAGGCCATTCTCAGTCATCCTTCATGGTTGGGAAATCGGAAGTGTTCCGTTCTTTCCACTTTTGAAAGTGGGAAGGAAGAGGGGAATTTTTTCTCCTTTCCAGGCTAGAATGAATAGGATTCCAGCCCTTAACCAAGACTACTCAGTGCCAATTGGTGTTTGCCCATGGACTAGAACTTATTTTCATTGTACCCTGTTATTTATGCACCATTTTAAGACTAAGTCACTGGATTCCCTTCTACCCATGCCTTACGAAGTTAAACAAAGAAAGATGAAAAGTGCAAGGACCTTGAAATGTCAGAGATGTGGGGCAATCCGTTGGCTGCATTTAAGTCCTTTGTTTTAGGACTTAAAAGGGATGAGCCCCTTTTAAATTTTACTTTCTTATTTGTGATACAGGGTTAATAATATTTTATTCTACCTATCTCAGATTCTTGTGAGGCTCAAACAAGATAATAGACATAGAAGTATTTTGCAGATAAAGAGGCTTACAAATGCACACAGTAGTGTTTTATTCCACAGCATTTTATGTCTGTGCTGCACTGTAGCTGCATACATTATATTAACTAAGATCCCTCTTCTGTTCATAAAGGGCTATGTGGAAGAGGGAAACTGAAGTCAGAAAAGAGATGATTTCTCCAGAGCTGAAGGGGAAATTCAAGGCTGAAAAGTAACTGTTGTTAATAGATCAAAATTTACCTATGAATTTTTTAGTGATGAATTTCATCAAAAATTAATTGCATTTAAATTATTTAATTCTCTAAATGGCTTTTGGAGAGGAAATCCTGCCTGTTGGGATCTGCCATGTCAATCTGATTTCCTTTGGACCTTGACAGAAATTGTAAACTGTGTTGACTCTGGCTCACACGTGGTAATAAATTGTATTCATGAAATGTTACAAGAAACCAGTGATTCTTCTATTATATTTCTTTCCTTTTTTTTTTTTTTTGAGATGGAGTCTCGCTCTGTCACCCAGGTTGGAGTGCTGTGGCCGGAACTCAGCTCACTGCAAGCTCCGCCTCCTGGGTTCATGCCATTCTCCTGCCTCAGCCTCCCGGGCAGCTGGGACTACAGGCTCCACCACCTCGCCTGGCTAGTTTTTTTGTAGTTTTTAGTAGAGACGGAGTTTCACCGTGTTAGCCAGGATGGTCTCAATCTCCTGACCTCGTGATCCGCCCGTCTCGGCCTCCCAAAGTGCTGGGATTACAGGCTTGAGCCACCGCGCCCGGCCTATTATATTTCTTAACAGTAGTGAGGTTGAGTTCTAGGCCCTGAAATGCATGGAAAAAAGAGTAGATGTTAGCGAGCACAAAAAAAGGGCACATGAACAGAGTCAGATCTATATTTTGTCTCCTGTTTCCTCGTTGACTGGTTCAATAAGATGTTTCTGCTGAGGACATGTGGCTCTCCAGGGTGTCATCCCTAGAGATCCATACACTTTAGTACCCAAATAAATGGCATCCAAGACAGGAGGAAAAGTCGTTTATCTGGATCCCTTTTTTCAGTAACTGATTTCAGGAGGTCAAATATGTATTGCATCCTTTGACTATTTTAAGCTTTTACCTTTTTTCTCCCCAAAATATTTAATATCAAACTGAAAGCACACAGAGTACAGTCCTGGAGAAAGGAAGAGCATACTTCAACTAGTTAGATTACAGGGGGCATTTAAACACTCTAATTGAGATCCTGGAGCCTGGAAAGAAGATTAAAATTCAAAGACACAGAAAAAGACTCCAGTTCTTCATCTCTACTTCAACCTGGTCCGTAGAGGAAATGAAATAAAGAACAGAAGAGATTTGGATTGAGCAAAACAAAAAGGTTGGAGCACAAAGGTTTTTAACTTCTGGCATAAGATCTTAACATCTGTGGGTTAATGTCTGTCAAATGTGATTTGATGCAGCTATATGTGGAAACTATGGAATATTGGACCAAATGGCCCACTGTGTTTAAGTGTCACAGGGTGAATCCCAAAATTGGGGTTCATGGCGGCCGTGAGGGTTCTTGGCCTCACTTAGGAAGGAATTCAAGAGTGAGCCAACAGAATAAAGTGAGAGCAAATTTATTAAGAAAAGTAAAGGAATGGAAGGATGGCTACTCCATAGGCAGAGCAGCAGCACGGACGACTTGACTGAGTATACTTATGGTTATTTCTTAATTGTGTGCTAAGCAGGGATGGATTATTCATGAGTTTTCCAGGAAAGGATTGGGGAGTTCTGGAACTGAGGATTCCTCTCCTTTTCAGACCACATTGGGTAATGTCTGGACATTGCTATGGCATTTATAGACTGTCATAATACTGGTGGGAGTTTCTTTTAGCATGCTAATGCATTATAATCAGTGTATAATGAGCAGTGAGGATGACCAGAGGTCACTTTTGTTACCATTTTGTTTTTGGAGGGTTTTAGCCAGCTTCTTTACCACATCTCATTTTATCAGTGGGGTCTTTGTGACCTGTATCTTGTGAAACCAGTCCCGCTGACCTCTTATCTCATCCTGTAACTAAGAATGCCTAACCTCCTGGGAATGCAGCCCAGCAGTCTCATCCTCATCTTATCTAGTACCTATTCAAGATGGAGTCACTCTAGTTAGAACACCTCTGACATATTTCCTCCCTCCCCTTTACAAGGGCACCCTTAATCCTAAGGGTTATAAAGGGATGAAGATCTATCTTCTGTAACTTCTTCAGGCTGAATGGGGGGAATGATATTCTTACCTAATTACTAGGGTCTCTTGTATTCAAGGTAGAGAGGAGCTCAATGAGAAGGTGTTGGTATGGTGAGGGCCATTCATAACTGAGTCTCAACAGAAGGTATAATCTGGAAGATTCATAAGTGTTCAATTTAAGAAAATGTTGAGTAGGCTTATCCTGCATTCCTACACAAAGAGTACAACGGCAATATATTCCATAGCAGTAAAGCAAAATAAGTGAAATTATCTCAAGTAAACTAAATAAGAAGGCTTTTCATGAACTGAGCAATTGTAACCAAGCTGATGTGAGGTCATGCCCAGAACTAGAATACTCATCCAGATTTTCACATTACCCATCCCTATCGTTTCTTCTGAGCAGCCACCAGAGATCATTGGTTGGTTCACAGGAGTAAGCAGGATCCGTCTAAATTGCAGGAAAAATTCAAAAACAATGGATGTGATTAGAACCTAATAACAGGTGTACCATAGTTTTTGAATCATAATTTTTCTCTCTCCAGTCTCTCATTTTTACTAAAGACAAATCATGGTAGAACCAGTTTGTTTGCAAAATAAGTTTTTGTCTTATTAAACTTGGCCTGATCATGTATATAAAGTGCTGCAAGAATAATTATTTGCCATAGAAACTCCTTTTTAAATTGTCTTTGATGAAACATTGTTCCATAGAAATCCCAGACTTGATTGATTGATTGAGACAAGTCTCACTCTGTCACCCAGGCTGGAGTGCAGTGGCACAATCTTGGCTCACTGCAGCCACAACATCCCAGGTTCAGGCCCTTCTCCCACCTCAGCCTCTTAGTAGCTGGGACTACAGGTGTGCACCACCACGCCTGGCTAATTTTTGTATTTTTTAGTAAAGACAGGGTTTTGCCATGTTGCCGAGACTGATCTTGAACTCCTGAGCTCAGGTGATCCTCCCACCTCGGCGTCCCAATATGCTAGGATTACAGGCATGAGCTACCATGCCCAGCCTTCTCAGACTTGTATGAGCCTCGAGTCCAGCCACAAATTAATCTGTGCCTGCAAATACTTGTATGAGTTGGGTGAATTCCTCTTTTCTTGAGATCCCAAGATAACCTATATTTCCTGGGCCTGTCAGAAAGCAACATTTTTTACTTACTGCAGGTCAGGAACTCTGTACAGAGACTGTGTAGAAAAGGTATGAGGCCAGTTTTCCTAAGGGGCTTTTATTAGCTCTATGAGTCAACTTTGGTCCCTTAAAACAGTCTGTTTATATTGGAAAGCATGCCGTTCCAGTCAAAACCTTGGTAAAATAACCAGTGTTTCTAGTTGTGTCCTGTTACAAAAGAAAACAGGTTCTTATTACATTTATGCAAATAACGGCATTGCCATAAATTAACAATACTCACAAATAGTTTCCAAATTCTGGAGAAATCAGATAGTGAAAAAGAAACATGCTCCATATTTTGTTTCTGGACAAAAACTTTGTTTTATACTCCTTATAGGGGTATACTTTACTCAATTGTTGAAAGCTGTAAATAGCTCAAAAGTTTTTTTGACTGTGAAAAACCAAACAGAAAGAATCAGCAGTGTTTTAAGCAAAAAATCATAAAAAGATTATTTTAGTATTTTATTAGTTCAATCTATGCAATTAATTCCTGTTTTGCTTGATATCTATAAACACATTAGCTTTCCAAGAGAGTCTTGAAAGTTTTTTTCTCTGGTTTAGTGGCACACTTTCCAAAGCTATCAGAGATGTATATTGAAGAGTGCTTGTCAGAATCCTATACCTGATTACAAACCATCTTTTGTAGAGGATCGAAACAAGACAATTGTCTGTGGATGACAAAAAGGCTTAGGGCAACCACAGCCAAAGATGCTATTAGCAAGGAAATGTGGTTACCCCTGTGGCAGAAAATAATTTAGCATAACAATTATAATTATTACTGATAATGTACACTAAGTCATAATCAGAATTATAGGAGTTTCACATAATTTTGGAACACATACCAGTAACACATTTATACAAAGACAGCCCAAAGAAAGTCAAATACCATTGTATATTTAACAGTGCTTCCTGTATGCTTTTAATATACCAAATATGTCATTTTTGGACTTTAGGGGACCTAATATCTAAAAGGAATAATTGAGTCAGAAAAAGACTTAATTTAGAATTTGATTTTGGAAACTTGTCAAGTGTCAAAGGCTTAAAACACTTGATATTGCCGGACGCGGTGGCTCAAGCCTGTAATCCCAGCACTTTGGGAGGCCGAGACGGGCGGATCACGAGGTCAGGAGATGGAGACCATCCTGGCTAACATGGTGAAACCACGTCTCTACTAAAAATACAAAAAACTAGCCGGGCGACCTGGCGGGCGCCTGTAGTCCCAGCTACTCGGGAGGCTGAGGCAGGAGAATGGCGTGAACCCGGGAGGCGGAGCTTGCAGTGAGCTGGGATCCGGCCACTGCACTCCAGCCTGAGTGACAGAGCGAGATTCCGTCTCAAAACAAAAACAAAAACAAAAACAAAAACACTTGATATTATAAAATAGAATCACAGGTCGTTTATTTAGCTAAAATAACTCAAAGATTTCAAAAGGACAAAAACTTTTACTCATTGATGAAGGGAAGACTTAGCTTTCCAGACAAGATCCAATAAAAACAGCATGAGGTCAACTGAATCTCTTTTCTATCCTCTTTTTTTCCTATAGTTTATTTTAAAGGTAAACAAAAATCGTTCTTTTTTTGTTTTTTTTCTTTTTTTCTTTTTTGTTTTTTTTTTTGAGACAGGCTCTCACTCTGTTGCCCAGGCTGGAGTGCAGTGGCACAATCTCAGCTCACTGCAACCTCTGCCTCCCACGTTCAGGCAATACTCCTGCCTCAGTCTCCTGAGTAGCTGGGATTACAAGTGCATGCCACCACACCTGGCTAATTTTTTGTATTTTTAGTAGAGATGGGACTTCACCATGTGGCCAGGCTGGTCTTGAAATCCTGACCTCAAGTAATCTGCCCACCTTTGCCTCCCAAAGTGCTGGGATTACAGGCATGAGCCACCAAGCCTGACCAATATTCTTTTAATTTTAGTCAACTTGCTCCCATACAGTTCTTTACAAGGTTAAATTTTCACAAACCTTCTACAACTTGTTTAGGCCTTTAGTTTTATCCTATCTTTTTAAATTTAAAACGATTCTTACACCCTCTAAATTAGACAAAATTACTTTATTTTTTTAAGAAAAAAACACATTCTCGTGCCTTTTTACCAAAAACATGTAATTTTAATTTCTTTAGTGTAAGAATTTTTTTTTTTTTTTTTTTGAGACGGAGTCTGGCTCTGTCGCCCAGGCTGGAGTGCGGTGGCCGGATCTCAGCTCACTGCAAGCTCCGCCTCCCGGGTTTACACCATTCTCCTGCCTCCGCCTCCCAAGTAGCTGGGACGACAGGCGCCTGCCTCGTCGCCCGGCTAGTTTTTTGTATTCTTTAGTAGAGACGGGGTTTCACCGTATTAGCCAGGGTGGTCTTGATCTCCTGACCTTGTGATCCGCCCGTCTCGGCCTCCCAAAGTGCTGGGATTACAGGCTTGAGCCACCCTGCCCGGCCTTTTTTTTTTTTTTTTTTTTTTTTTTTTTTGAGACAGTCTTGCTCTGCCCCCAGGCTGGAGTGCAGTGGCCGGATCTCAGCTCACTGCAAGCTCCGCCTCCCAGATTCACGCCATTCTCCTGCCTCAGCCTCCCGAGTGGCTGGGACTACAGGCGCCCGCCACCTCACCCGGCTAGTTTTTTGTATTTTTTAGTAGAGACGGGGTTTCACCGTGTTCGCCAGGATGGTCTCCATCTCCTGACCTCGTGATCCGCCCGTCTCGGCCTCCCAAAGTGCTGGGATTACAGGCTTGAGCCACCGCGCCAGGCCTAGTGTAAGAAATTTTAATTACATACCAGGTGCAGAGCCTAGTATGCAGGACAGAACTGCCTATAAAGTCTGACTCTTGCCAGCACAGTTAGGGGGAAATGGCTCACCCTCTATGTTCCCAGGCCTTATCCTGAATTAAATGGCTCTAACGCAGGTAAGTTGAACAATTACCAAAAGTCATAGAAACAGTTTATGACCTTAAAGCGCTTAGCAAACCTAATATCTGACCTGCATGATTTAGACCAAATGTCCAAATTTTGAAGACATTTTTATTTTATTTTACCAGTAATCTTTAAACTTTCTTTCTTTTTTTTTTTTTTTTGAGACGCAGTCTCGCTCTGTCGCCCAGGCTAGAGTGCAGTGGCCAGACCTCAGCTCATTGCAAGGTCTGCCTCCCGGGTTTACGCCATTCTC
This sequence comes from Rhinopithecus roxellana, assembly GCF_007565055.1. Taxonomy (NCBI): domain Eukaryota; kingdom Metazoa; phylum Chordata; class Mammalia; order Primates; family Cercopithecidae; genus Rhinopithecus; species Rhinopithecus roxellana. Next base: position 68,999,694 of record NC_044568.1, on the reverse strand, counting down.
CTGCCTCAGCCTCCGGAGTGGCTGGGACTACAGGCACCTGCCACCTCGCCCGGCTAGTTTTTTGTATTTTATTTTTTAGTAGAGACGGGGTTTCACCGTGTTAGCCAGGATGGTCTCGATCTCCTGACCTCGTGATCCGCCCGTCTCGGCCTCCCAAAGTGCTGGGATTACAGGCTTGAGCCACCGCGCCCGGCTAAACTTTCTTTATTTTTAAAAGACTATTAGTTATGCGTACTAAAAGACACTAAAGTTTTTATTTTTCTAGCAAGTATTTAAGTCTTATTTTTCTTTGTGCCTATTATTTAGAGCTCTTTTATTAAACATTATACATACAGCACATATAAATACACAGACAGAAGATCCAGTAGTTGTAAGATTTCTCATTTGCCAGTTTTTAAGTTTCTTATTAAAGCCTGCAGTTTCTAGGGCCAAATAAGCAGGCACAGCTAGAAAACAAAACAGATCTCCAAAAATCAAGGATCCCATTTTTACGCTAGATTCTGGATTCCTAAAAAAAAAGGAACACCATGGGACCAGACAATGCCATGCTTTTACCTTGCATTTCACTGCAAAGACGTTCCCCCAAGGCTGGTGGCCAACCCAAAGCCCATCTGCCCATTCCCCATTTCATACCTTTTAGGTACCCAAGAGCACGCTTTTTTCATTTAAATATGAGAAGAAAGAAGTATTGGCCTGTAGTAATAACCGCTCACCGTAAGCAACTGCCATCAGCTATTCCTAAAAGTATATGTCCTACCTAGCTGTTACACCATGGCTAAAAGTTCTCTCGTAATGCAAAATAATTTCTGATACCCCCAAAAGTAAAAAAAAGATCAAGTAACGTGATGCAAAACAGAGCAGAGCCTTAGATTTTGAGAGGGACCTGTCTGCTTACAGTTTTTGGAGTTCCATGAGGAAAACAGCTTTTTCTTCCAAAACAGGATCTGTGACATCTATTTTTCTCCCAAGGAGTCCCAAGCTGTCAGAAATTACCATAGGTCCTCTCATGTGGGCATCAAGGGTAGCAAGAAAAAATACTGGAGAAATAATTCAGTTGACTGAGAAGAAAAACAAACCAAAAAAATAAGATCGAAGAAAAGGCATAAAACCTTTTAATTTATATATATATATAAAACTTGGGTGATATGGTTTGGCTCTGTGCCCCTACCCAAACCTCATCTTGAATTGTAATCCCCATAATCCCCATGTATTGAGGAAGGGACCAGGTAGGAGGTGACTGGATCATAGGGATGTTTTCCCCCATGCTGTTGTCAGGATAGTGAGTGAGTTCTCATAAGATCTGATGGTTTTATAAGACAGTTTTCCCTGGTCTTGCTTGCTCTGTCTTGCCTGCTGCCATATAAGACATGCCTCTTCCCCTTCCACCATAATTGTAAGTTTCTTGGGGACTCCCCAGCCATGCAGAGTTGTGAGTCAATTAAACCTCTTTTCTTTATAAATTACCCAGTCTTGGCTGTATAAAATGGACTAATATATTGGGTATCTGTTTTTAATTAAGCTGACTTTTAACCATAGAGCACTTTTTAAAAAAGTCCTTTTGGGTCAGATGCGGTGGCTCACACCTGTAATCCCAGCACTTTGGGAGGCTGAGGCAGGCAGATCACCTGAGGTCAGGGGTTTGATACCAGTCTGGCCAACATGGTGAAACCCTTTCTCTACTAAAAATACAAAAATTAGCTGGGTTTGGTGGCACACGCCTGTAGTCCCAGCTACTTGGGAGGCTGAGGCACCAGAATCGCTTGAACCCAGGTAGAGGTTGCCGTGAGTTGAGTTGGCACCACTGCACTCCAGTCTGGGTGACAGAGCAAGACTCCATCTCAAAAAAAAAAAAAAAAAAAAAAAAAAAATCTTTCTAAATCTTTTATCATTAGACTTTAGCCAGGACAAGCAGCCAACACCTCTGGCTTTTAAGCCCCCTTTTTCCCCCCTCAAAGGTATTCTTCCAAGTAAAACAAAAAAGCCTTAATGAAAGTTATGATTTAACCATGGACGTACGAAGTGTCTCCAAAGAGACGGCAAGCAGTTTTTATGAGATCTAGAATCATGCCTAAGGTAGCTCAGAGAAAAGAAAATTCAAGTCAGGAAATCAGTAGCTGTCCATAGAGGGAAAAAGAATAAATAAATGGCAAAAGTCCCACAAGTGTCAAATCAAAAGGAACTCATCCCTAAGCCAGGAGTTTAATCCAGGCCACCATCACAAAAGAGCAAAGCCTTTGCTACTGAGCTACAGCAGAAGGTAAGCACCATATTGTTTTTCCCAGGAGTCTAGAGCAGCCATTTTTGAGCTTATGAAGAACATACCTTTTCAAGGGAAAAGAAAACAGATGTTAGAATTAAAAGTCAGTATTTATTTCAGTCTTACTGAAAGCAAACCAATACTTTAAGAAATGTGTTTTAATATAGGGGACCAAAATTTAGATAGACTATTATAAATAAATTTTCTTTCATTGTGGTTTATTTAATTATATTAAAAAGTTTAGGCCGGGCGTGGTGGCTCATGCCTGTAATCCCAGCACTTTGGGAGGCAGAGGCGGGTGGATCACAAGGTCAGGAGTTTGAGACCAACCTGGTCAATGTGGTGAAACCCCGTCTCTACTAAAAATACAAAAATTAGCCAGGTGTGGTGATGTGCACCTGTAGTTCCAGCTATTCAGGAGGCTGAGGCAGGAGAATGGTGTGAACCCAGGAGGCGGTGCTTGCAGTGAGCAGAGATCACGCCACTGCACTCTAGCCTAGGCAACGCAGCGAGACTCTGTCTCAAAAAAAAAAAAAAAAAAAAAAAAAATTAATAGTTATCTTTTATGAACTTTATCACGACTTATGTAGACCATCTATGACTTAGGACTTGTCCTATACTTTCTTCTTTCCTAAATAATCAGTCATTCTACTTTAGAACAAGAATTTACCATACAAGATCCTTTCTCACATAAAATTTCTTTTCTTTATAGCCTTCCTTACCAAAAATACATCTTCCTATCCATAACTTTCTACTCATCTCTCTCCCCTACTTACTGTTTTTTTTTTCTTTCTACCTTGTTTCTATTTTCTTCCTAAATCCACATTTTAAACCCCACTTTAAATAACATCTGAATTGGCAAAAAAAATTTTTTTTTCAATAACAGTATATCTTCTTTGGCACATTTTACATACAGAATTATATATGAATTTTTAGTAATCCTAAATTTTAATGAGTTTAAATTAAATGAACTTGAAAAATGCTTGGACTTACTTACTTAATTTATGAGTGCTCTTTTATTTATAAGTCAATCTGTTACCCTGTAGACAATATATAGCATAATAAATATAAATATACATAAACACACATGTATGTATGCACACACATAAAGATTCAATAGCTTTTATCTTGAAACTCTGGTCATGAGATAGTAATACAAACTCACTGTTTCATAAAAGACAGCTAGATCCAAATTATTATTATTATTATTATTTTTTTTTTTTTTGAGATGGAGTCTCACTCTGTCACCCAGGTTGGAGTGCAGTGGCGCGATCTTGGCTCACTGCAACCTCCGCCTCCCAGGTTCAAGCAATTCTCCTGCCTCAGCCTCCTGATTAGCTGGGATTATAGACACTTGCCACCACACCCGGCTAATTTTTGTATTTTTAGTAGAGATGGAGTTTCACCATGTTGGTCAGGCTGGTCTCAAACTCCTGACCTCGCGATCTGCCTGCCTTGGTCTCCCAAAGTGCTAGGATTACAGTCAAGAGCCACTGTGCTCAGCCCCAAATTATTTCTCTGACAAAATCGGGACTTATCCAAATGGCTAAACTTTTTTTCCTAATTTGAATTTGCTGTCGTTGCTTAAAGGGCACCTTAGCAGCACGTCCTTCAGGACTATTGTTCCCATGTCCAACAAGGATCTTTACTAGACACAGAACTTTTTCTATCTATCTTTCTATCCAGTTATCTACCCCTGCAAATTCTCAGCTCCTGCATCAAAACATTAAATGAAGTGACAATAAGACAAGAAAATGCTGTCACAGAAAACAATAACTTTAGAATAGAAAACAAGAAAAAGCAAGACCAGGATTCCCCTAGGGTGGGACTCTAACCCACAGTTGTAGAGGGAATGCCAATCCTGAACACCGCTGAGCATCTGGCATGGATGACAAACATACCAAATGCTGAAAACCCCAGAGCACCTCAGGAGTATCCAGCAGTGAACCCCAAAGGCATGAGACCTAACACAGTTGGGGGCCACAATATTACATGACTCTGGCATCCCAGGATCAACACAGTGGGGGACCACTCACAACCAAGTGTCTTGCTTTAAACAATTGCCCAACTATCCAAAGCAAAACTACAGAGAAGGGGTGACAGGGTGGGCTACTAAGGAAGTGGCCGGCCAGGTGTGCTCCCATCTGGGGCACCCAGACAATGGGAGGCTGCAGTCAGGCTCCTAAGCCAGAGGTCTCATGGCCACTTTCCCATCTACCCAAAATAAAGGACAGAGAATCCAAAATCGAAATTGAATAAAAGGTGGCAGCCAGGCATGGTGGCTCACACCTGTAATCCCAGGAGGCCAAGTCAGGTGTATCACCTGAGGTCAGGAGTTTGAGACCAGCATGGCCAACGTGGTAAAACCCCTATCTCTACTAAAAATACCAAAAATTAGCCAGGCACCTGTAATCTCAGCTACTCGGGAGGCTGAGGCAGGAGAATCACTTGAACCCAGGAAGCAGAGGTTGCAGTGAGCCAAGATTGTGCCATTGTACTCCGGCCTGGGCAACAACAATGAAACTTTGTCTCAAAAAAAAAAAAAGATAGCAAGTTGAATCCTCATTTCACCCAGCTCCTATTCAAGGTGGAGTCGCTCTGGTTTGAATGCCTTTGATATAAGGAGCTCCAAGAGTCTGAATCTGGAGTGTTTTTCTTGCCTCGGTTAAGAAACTTTTAAATAATACTAATATTTTTTCAAAAACAGAAACAATGAAAATTTAGAAGGCTTTTACAAATGTTACTCATTAAATGGCCGGCTCTGAAGCAGTAAAGACTGAAATTATATTGTCACCATCGTTTACTGACAAATAAGGAAAGGAAGAGCTGGCAGAAGCAATGCCAGTCAGAAAGCAGTGGGAAAGCCCTGGGTTCTGCTTGACTGGTGGTAGAGGCAGGACTCAGTTCCTATAGTGGGCAGATTACCAAAGAATCCGTATCTCCTGCCTCCTCTGTTTGAGGGCAGCAATGATTGTGAATTGTCTGTGAGATTCGTCCCAAGCCTTTGGTCTCTGAGTTTTTGGGAGGCAGGGTTGTGTTTCATATCAGATTGTGCTTACACACATAGACTGCTTCTTTTCCAGTATGTGAATATTTTTATATGTTGCTTCTGTTTTTCCAGCTTCACTGAAAAATAGATTCTCCAGTCCTCGTTCTGACCCTTCCATTCGCAAAATTTCATTTTTTAAAAAACAGACTTCTGGCTGGGTGCGGTGGCTCACGCCTGTAATCCCAACACTTTGGGAGGCCAAGGCAAGTGGATCACCTGAGGTCAGGAGTTCGAGACCAGCCTGACCAACATGGTGAAACTACATCTCCACTAAAGAAAATAATACAAAAATTAGCCAGGCATGGTGGCACACGCCTGTAATCCCAGCTACTCCGGAGGCTGAGACAGGAGAATCCCTTGAACCTGGAAGGCGGAGATTGCAGTGAGCTGAGATTGCACCACTGCACTCCAGCCTGGGTAACAGAGCGAGACTCTGTCTCACAAAAACAAAAACAAAAACAAACAAAAAACACACTTATTGAAATAGAATTCATATATCATATAATTCAACCATTTACAATGTACAGCTCAATGTTGTTGTTGTTGTTGTTGTATGCTCACAGACTTGTGTAATCACCATTACAATCAATTTAGGACATTTTCATCACCCCAAAAGCAACCTTGTATCCATTTCCAGTTGAGCAGTCACTACTGTACTTGCTGCTCTAAGGGTTTACTTAAAGTTGGACATTTCATATAAACGAAATACACCATGTGGGCTTCTTTCACTTAGCATAATGTTTTCTTTTTCTTTTATTTTAAACATGGAACATTTCATGAATTTTCCTGTCGTCCTTGCACAGGAGCCATGCTAATCTCTGTATCATTCCAGTGTTGGTATATTTGCTGCTGAGGCAAGCTCAGTGTTTTCAAAGTTCATCTATGTTGTAGCATGTATTGGTAATTCATTTCTTTTTATTGCTGAATAATATTCCATTGTATTTATATGCCACTTTTTTTTTTTTGAGACTGGGTTTTGTTCTGTCACCCAGGTTGGGGTGTAGTGGCGCGATCTCGGCTCACTGCAACCTCTGCCAACTGGGTTCAAGCAATTCTCCTGCCTCAGCCTCCTGAGTAGCTGGGATCACAGGCATGTGCCATTACACCCTGTTAATTTTTTGTGTTTTTAGTAGAGGCGGATTTCACTGTGTTAGCCAGTATGATCTTGAACTCCTGACCTCATGATCCGTCTGCCTCGGCCTCCCAAAGTGCAGGGATTACAGGTGTGAGCCACCATGCCTGGCCTGGATATGCCCCATTTTTAATCCATTCATCAGTTGATGGATATGTGAATTTTTGGCTATTATGAATAAAACTGCTATGTACATTTGTGTACAAGTTTTTATGTGGAAAAGTGTTTTCAGTTCTCTCGAGTCATATGGTAACTCTATGTTTAACTTTTTGAGGAACTGCCAAACTGTTTTCCAAAGTTTTCCATTTTACATTTTCACCAGCAGTGTAGAAGGGTTCCAGTTTCTTCTCACCAGGGCTTGTTATTGTCTGCCCTTTTGATTACAGCTCTCTCAGTGATTATGAAATGATATCTCCTTATGGTTTTGATTTGTACTTCCCCAGTGATTAATGATGTTGAGCACCTTTTCCTGTGCTTCTTGGACATTCATATATCTTCTTTGGAGAAATGTTTATTCAGATCATTTTTTAATTGAGTTGTCTTTCTTTTTTGTGTTGTAAGAGTTCTTTATAAATTCAAGAGACAAGTCCCTTACACTTATGTGATTTGCAGATATTTTCTTCCATTTTGTGGATTGTCTTTTCACTTTTTTTAAAAAAAGAAGAATAGACTTTTTCTTTCAGAAAAAATAGAATTTTTTAAGAGCAGTTTTCGGTTCACATAAAAATTGAGCAGAAAGTCGAGAGAGTTTCCATATGCTCCCTCCCCCACACACAGCCTCCTTCACTATCAAAATTCTTTTCACTTTCTTGATGGCGACATTTGAAGCACAAAGGTTTTTAATTTTGATGAAGTCCAACGTATGCATTTTTTTCTTTTGTCACTTTTGCTTTTGGCATCATATGTAAGAAGGCTTTGTCTAACCTAAAGTCACAGAGATTTACTCCGTTTTCTTGTTTTTTGTACAGCCGAGATCTTGCTATGTTGATCAAAGCCATCACTCCCAGGCTAGTCTTGAACTCTGGGCCTCAAGCAATCCTCCCACTTAAGTCTCCCAAAGGACTGAGAGTTTTACAATTTTATCTCTTATGCATACATCTGTGATCCATTTGAAGTTGTTTTTTTTTGTTTGTTTTGTTTTGTTTTGTTTTTTGTTTTTTGTTTTTTGTTTTTTTTTTTGAGATGGAGTCTCACTCTGTTCCCCAGGCTAGAGTGCAATGGCACAATCTCAGCTCACTGCAACCTCTGCTTCCCAGGTTCAAGGAATTTTCATGCCTCAGCCTCCAAAGTAGCTGGCATTACAGGCACCTGCCAACATGCCTGGCTAATTCTTGTATTTTTAATAGAGATGGGGCTTTGCCATGTTGATAAAGCTGGTCTCAAAATCCTGACCTCAGGTGACCTCAGTCACCTCAGTCTCCCAAAGTGCTGGGATTACAGGTGTGAACCACCATGCCCGGCTGAAGTTAATTTTGTACATGTGTCAAGAAGGGGTTTTCATGTGGCTATCAAGTTGTTCCTGCCTCATTCTTTCTCCATTGTTTTGGCATTCTTGTTAAAAATCAATTGAACATAAATAGGAGAGTTTATTTCTTTTTTTTTTTTGAGATGGAGTCTTGCTCTGTATGCCCAGGCTGGAGTGCTGTGACGCGATCTTGGCTCACTGAAATCTCCACCTCCCGGGTTCAAGCGAGTCTCCTGTCTCAGCCTCCCGAGTAGCTGGGATTACAGGCATGTGCCACCACACCAGGCTAATTTTGTAGTTTTAGTGGAGACGGGGTTTCTCCATGTTGATAAGGCTGGTCTCGAACGCCTGATCTCAGGTGATCCACTCGCCTCGGCTTCCCAAAGTGTTGGGATTACAGGTGTGAGCCACCATGCCTGGCCCAAGAGTTTATTTCTTGACCCTCAGTTCTATTCTATTTGATTTACCTATTATTAGGCCAGTATGTACTATCTTGATTATTGTAGATTTGTAGTAAGTTTTAAAATCAGAAGTGTGAGTCCTCCAACCTTTTCACTGTTGTGGATCCCTTCCATTCTTATATGAATTTTAGGATCAGGTCGCCAGTTTCTGCAACAACAGCAACAGCAACAAAAACAACAACAAAAGCAGCTGGCATTTTGATAGGGATTGTGTTGAATCTGTGGATCAATGTTGGATATTGCCATTATAATATTGTCTTTCAATTCATGAGCATGGGATGTCTTTCCATTTATTTGTCTTCTTTAATTTCTTTCAATAATGTTTTCAGAGTATGTGTTGCACTTCTTTTGTTAAATGTATTCCTATTTTATTCTTTTCAATGCAATTGCAAATGGAATTGTTTTCTTATACAGAATATTCACTGCTAACCTGAATACTTTGGCATTTGGTGGCAGGAACTGAAGGGCGTATTAGGATACATCAGTTACTTGAAGTGAATTAAATTATTTCATGTGTGTACTGAGAATGAAATGGGTATCAGCACTGCTAAGCTGGTGAGGCCACCCCCTACATGACTATGCTATTGATGACCTGATTCCTCTATAACTGTTATAGAGAAAGACTTTCTCTTGCCAAAGTATCTAGAAAGTTTTCAATCATTCTGTGTATCTTATCATTCTATTTGCTACCCTCACTAAATAGAACAGTCCCAGTACTATTTGTGCCATCATTCATTTGGAAGAGAGATTTGATTCCCAAAAGATTATCATACTCTTCAACTGTAGTGAGATTACAGTGACTTTGCACCAGAGTAATGTTACGCTAAAGGCATTGCAGTAGAATGATCCATTGGAGATTAAAAACCTCATTCTGTGTTATCAAACAAAGACCTCCATCCTCAGTGAACACATTATCTAATTCTAATCCACCAAGAATGTATCTCTAGTTAAGCTATTTCCTTGCTCAAAAAAGCATTATCAGCTCTGCATTGTTTACATCTTTAATTTCACACCCTCCATGATTTGACACTGCCTATTTCTGATCATGTTCACCTCTCATTGTGCTCTTCATTGCAGTTACCTGGTACAGCTGTTGTTTTCTAAATATGCCATATATTTTGTCTCTCTACCCCTGCCACCATCTTGCCTCTGCTGTCACAGCTCTGTCTACCGGAAGCAATCTTCCTCTTGTCTGTCCCTATGAGAATCCTTACCATTCTTCAAGATTAGGTTTAAGTGCTCCCTCCTCCATGAAATTTTCCCCAAGAAGAATAGATATCACCCATCCCGTTGCTCTCATCCTGCTTAGTACCTCTGACTTCCTAAAAGTAAGGACAAAATTTCCATCATCTCTCAATCTCCAGTGCCGTATGGCGTCCCTTGCACATAGTATGTCTACATTCGATGTTTTCATTGAATTGGCTAGATGGAAAGATATTTCTTAAACTGCAGTTTGGAAATTAAATTCTGATGTATTTTCAGGACTATGTATATTCTCTAAAATAGTTTTTTAAATATTGTATTTTCATTTTACTAATAATTCTGAATCACCAGGATCCACATTATAATCAAGTTGCATTGCGCAATGTTAATGCCCATGTTTGTGTTTGAGAAACACTGGAGTAAAACATTATTCAGAATGTGTGTAAAGTTCTGGTTACAGAGGAGTGCTGGCTGTAAGTGATCATTCAATTTTTGGAAAATATAATTGGTTTTAGCCAGCAGTACCTTAATCTGAGGATAAGATATTCTTTAGTTACTTCTTGGTAGAAAATAGAGCAGTTAGGAATGGTTTTATCTGTGTTCACATGTGTGTCTCAAAAAAAAGCGGGGGGACAGGAGGAGAAGGAAGAGAGCCCCCATACGTTAATAATAGAGTTTTGAAAGAATGGTATAAGAATCTGGCGAAGAGTGGAATTCTTTTTCTCACTTGATTTTTCTCAATTTCACTTTTATGGCCTGTTTTAGTGAACTAGGGGAATGATTGAGCCCTTGAAATTAGCAGGTCCTCTAACTCCAAAAGTTTAGTATGTGTGTGTGTGTGTGTGTGTGTGTTTTTGAAACAGGGTCTTGCTCTGTCACGCAGGCTGGAGTGCAGTGGCACAATCATAGCTTACTGCAGTCCTCAAACATCTGGGCTCAAGTTCTCCTCCCACCTCAGCCTCCCTAGTAGCTGGGACTGCAGGCACATGCTACCACACCCAGCTAATTTTTAAAATACCTTTTTTAGAGACAAGCTTTCGCTATGTTGCCCAAGCTGGTCTTGAACTCCTGGCCTCAAGCCATCCGCCCACCTCAGCCACCCAAAGCTTGTCAATTCAGATTCGACAGCACCCCTCTGCTATGTAAGCATCTCTTGTTGCAAGTCATTTCAGATCCTTTCTGGAAAAAGATGGGATCTCATATACATAAATGAATCTATCACTCTAGACTTCAGAGTACCATTGAAAAGCTTAATAGTCGGGCGCAGTGGCTCAAGCCTGTAATCCCAGCACTTTGGGAGGCCGAGACGGGCGGATCACAAGGTCAGGAGATCGAGACCATCCTGTCTAACCTGGTGAAACCCCGTCTCTACTAAAAAATACAAAAAACTAGCCGGGCGAGGTGGTGGGCGCCTGTAGTCCCAGCTACTTGGGAGGCTGAGGCAGGAGAAAGGCGTAAACCCGGGAGGCGGAGCTTGCAGTGAGCTGAGATCCCGCCACTGCACTCCAGCCTGGGTGACAGAGCGAGACTCCGTCTCAAAAAAAAAAAAGAAAGAAAGAAAGAAAAGCTTAATGAAAAATCTTCCAAATTCTAATTTGTTAAAAGAATCTTTTCACAATGCCAGAATTGATACAGGCAAGTCATAGGCAGGTTAAAATTTTTTCAGCTCTCTCACTTGATCACCTTCCAAAGCAACTCATTTTTATCAAGTTCTTTTCAAACGAATCTAGATCCTTCACTGGCTTTCTTGAACACACAGCTGTTTGCTTCTCAATAAGGGTGATTGGTGCTGACTTCCTGAGACTAGGGAGATGCAAATAGCCAGGTGTTGTCATTACCATTGCACAAAGTAGAAGCCATTAGAACTAAGCTAAGATAAACCCCACTCATTAGAATCTGCTGGGTAAGTTTCTAAAAGTGGGCTTGGATTTACTGTGTTCATTTCTCTGAAGCTTTTTAGAAATACCTGAGGAGGCCAGGTGCAGTGCCTCACACCTGTAATCCCAGTATTTTGGGAGGCCAAAGCGGGTGAATCACCTGAGGTCGGGAGTTCGAGACCAGCCTGACCAACATGGAGAAACCCTGTCTCTACTAAAAATACAAAATTAGCCAGGTGTGGTGGCACATGCCTGTAATCCCAGCTACTCGAGAGGCTGAGACAGGAGAATCATTTGAACCTGGGAAGTGGAGGTTGCGGTAAGCTGAGATTATGCCATTGCACTCCAGCCTGGGCAACAAGAACAAAACTCCGTGTAAAAAAGAAAAAAAGAAATACCTGAGGAAAAGAAGATGGTCTCTTTAACTTCAGTTTCATGAGTGCCTCTTCATCTAAATAGTGTGTAGTGAATGCTTTCTGTTTTTTGTGGGGTTTTTTTTGAAATAGAGTCTCGCTCTGTTGCCCAGGCTGGAGTGCAGTGGCGTGATCTTGGCTCACTGCAAGCTCCGCCTCCTGGGTTCACACCATTCTCCTGCCTCAGCCTCCCAAGTAGCTGGGACTACAGGCGCCCGCCACCACACCTGGCTAATTTTTTTATTTTTAGTAGAGACCAGGTTTCACTGTGTTAGCCAGGATGGTCTCGATCTCCTGACCTCGTGATCTGCCCGCCTTGACCTCCCAAAGTGCTGGCATTACAGGCGTGAGCCACTGCGCCCAGCCATGAATGCTTTCTGAAAATGGAGTGGGGGAACTTGGAAATCAGTACCATTTTTTGTAAAAGCCATTTAATGCATATTTTTAAGGACACAGCAGGATAGTAATGAATGTTTGCCCTTGTCAGGGGACAAATGTGTGCTGTCCTTCATTAAAAGGTGAATTAGGATCTCGGAGCTTTTGGTTCAAATAAGTTTCAACTGAGTCAATAGGAACATCTCATCTGGATAAAGAAAAGAACAAACAAACATGCAACAACAACCAAAACCAAAGAACCCCTCCTGGATGGGATAATAGTGGTTTTGTTGCCTAATCAGAAACTAGGAAATAGTAGTGGGTATCCCAGAACCCTAGATTTTAATTCATAATCAAATGGGTTAGCCAATAGTTGTGAAATACACCCAGCATGTAACCCCTTCTTGCAAGCTACTACTGTAAGTAGTTACACACCTTTTTTTTTTTTTTATAGGTTGGCATATATAGTAAAGATGACTCAGCTCTTTGGGAAAGTTATATGTATTTATGCTGATATTATAGGAGTCATACTGTATACCAGGTTGTTGTCTCAATTAAAATTGTAATTAGAAGAAAGAAAATTATTTGGTTTAATTTTTTCTTTTTCTTTTCTTTTTTTTTTTTTTTTGAGACGGAGTCTCGCTCTGTCACCCAGGCTGGAGTGCTGTGGCCGGATCTCAGCTCACTGCAAGCTCTGCCTCCAGGGTTCACGCCATTCTCC